>NC_045755.1:1508662-1509057 GCF_008692095.1 Etheostoma spectabile
AATGATGCAATAATATTTACGTTATCAAGAAACAGAACTTATTATTATAATAAAACCATGTTTTCAGGGGCTTTAGGACCTCTGCTTGCAAATCCCTTGTGACTAGAGTGGCACATGATCTCTCCAAAGAGGAGACACAGCTGCAATGGGAAAATTACATTCTAATAATGATCTTCTGTTTTTGCTTCTTTTTATAGTTGATTCTCATATGCTTGAAATCTTTTGTGTCACTTTTGTTTTATGTATTCAACTAGATAAAGTACAAGGTCACAGTAAACTTTCTCTCCCTGTACATTCTTTCTCTCCTTAACAGTTGAGTTAACAAGATTTGTAACCTCTGGCTTAATGGTGTGCACAGCGGGAAGAAGCAGGGTGGCACCAGACTGTCTCCTGTG
>NC_045755.1:1509067-1509207 GCF_008692095.1 Etheostoma spectabile
CTATCAGAAATGCTGAGTCATGTTAACAAAGGGGGGCTCCTTACGCTCTGGGATGTACAGTTTTTTCTTACATTTTGTGAAAGACTTGGTAACCCTTCCTTTTACAGTCCCCTAATTACCAGGTATTTACCTGGTAAATA
>NC_045755.1:1514477-1518450 GCF_008692095.1 Etheostoma spectabile
TAATATATGGTAAGTTATAGTGGTTAATTGGTAATTACCACAGGTAACAAGTATGTAAATGCACAGAAACTACAAACTAATTACTAGGTATTTACCTGGTAAATATATGGTAAGTTTTAGTGGTTAATTGGTAATTACCACAGGTAACAAGTATGTAAATGCACAGAAACTACAAACTAATTACTAGGTATTTACCTGGTAAATATATGGTAAATGATGTATTTGTGTGTAATTACTAAAGGTGATTAGTATGCAATTACAGAGAAACTATAAGGGAATAAACACCACTATTAAATATCAACTCAACAAAGTACTGTGTACTTATTACCTGTTTAGGTTGGTAATAACTCAGATTTAATTGTGTACTTCCTCAAAATGTAGGCAACCAATTTTTAGAAACACCTCCAGTATTACCCATCAATTCAAGTTAGGTTTGTAGTTATCCAAGGGTTATGTTGGTAACAGCCCATGTTTATTTATTACTATCTTGAAATTAAGATGTAGTTTCCAATAAATTACCATGTCTTACATAGTTGTTCTTCATGGATACACCCATTAATAGAGGGTTTATCACATTATTTACATTACACTTACCTGGTAACTACCCCGCAGGAACAGTTTCTCCTAGTGTCATGGCACATACTGGGTATGTTCTTGAAGATGTTTTTACAATTTACTCAGTAAGTAAAGTGCAACTGTACTGTAAAAGGAAGCCTTGGTTATTTCCATGGTATTACCAGACTCTTACCACATCTTTTGCTACTGTTTATACATTTATGAAATCACAAACTTTTACCATGTGTGTTCTGAAACTTAACTAAAACATTCTCAGTAAGTAAAGTGCAACTGTACTGTAAAAGGAAGCCTTGTTTATTTCCATGGTATTACCAGACTCTTACCCTATAATCTGTCATAGATTTTCCTCCACTTTTTCGGCAGCTACAATTACTATGTAGAACAACAGTATTTACTCATTAAGAAGGCTGAAAATATACTGTAAAAAGAAGGTACCTTTTACATGGTATCAAAAAGAATTTAAATAAAGAGATATTTACAAACTTAAATCGTATTAACAACCCTTAGTAGAAACTGGGTTCAAACAAACAGAACCCGAACAAAGTGCAAAAGTGGGCATTAACAATAAGGACAGCAGTGTGGCCTTCACTTTCAAATTTATATTTAATGGGGAGCAGCTCCGAATTTGTTCATTTGTTTATTTTTTCAAGAGGTTTGTTGCCCTCTAAGAAGGCCTTGCAGGTTTGCATAATTGCCTACAGTGTCCTCCTGAACACTGGCAGCGGGCCGAAGTTTTCGCCTTCTGCAGCAATCACAATTTCAGCAAGATAGCAGTCAACGCGATCGTGTTCCAGTCCACACCAGTGTTCTGCAGCTGAGGCTCACGCTCTGGGGCGTCTAAACTCTTTTAAGACAGCGCGGTGACCTGTGCACAACGTCCTGGACTCTGAACTACAAGACAGATCATAAAACCATATAAAACATTATATCAACCACACAAAAATAGAGTGTTGACTATATAAACCGGAATTCAGTCATAAGGAATAACCTGAAGCAATCTAGTGCCATCAAACTTCTTCTGTGACATCAATAATGGATTACAATAAAACACATGACTGATTATTATTGAATATGGTTGAATATGGCAGATGTATATGGAGTTGTGGATTGTGTGGTGTTGGCAGTACCTAGCCTTATACTTTTAACACATAGGGCACTGCATTGAAAATAACATTCTTATATTAGAAAATGTCAGTAAAATACATGTAATTTAGTTGTGAGCCTTCTTTTTTTTTAATTATATGAGTCACCTCGTTTTCCAAATGCTTGTTGGGTTTTCTTCTTCTTTCTTCTGCTTTCTCTTCCTGTTCCTTTCAGAAGAGGAGTCCGACTCAGAGTCAGATGTTGAAGAGTCGAAGAATCCATAACCCTCTTTTTGTGAGACCCTTAAACAGAGAGTACAAAGGTTTTACAATCAAGCAAGCGACACACGGTTCAAGGTTTAACTGATAAAGAGAGAAAACACCCAGAACAACAAACAATCCACAGGACTTACGGGACGTAACATTGTGGAAAAAAGCCTTCGTGTTGGTTATGGGAGGACCACAGTCGGATACCTTTGAAGTTGTTGAGGGTCCAGTCTTTACTAGGTTGCAAGCTTTCCCCTAAGGAAATCCCGTTCTTCTCTAGAAGCCGGTTCTCCTCTTCAGAAGCCTGTTTTCCTCTTTCAATAATTTAAAATCCTCCCGGAACTATCCATGGTTGGAGCAGTGCGTCTGTTTGAACTCTACAACTATAATAGATGCAAACAGAAATATATTTAATGTTTAAGTATTCTTTTTCATTTTACCGTTAACTCCAATGTGCACAACTGTTCTATCAATTGCACTGCAGAGCTTTGTAGTAATCAGGCATCCATATGGGAAAGGCCTTTAATTCCTATTGCACTAAAATATAAGGCTACTATGAAACAGTTTTTTTTATTCAAACAGAATATTATTGTGTAAAAATTTTCAATAATAATAAAATACACGATTCATTTGATTAGCTCGACAGACGCTTATCGCTTTTATTTTTGAAGGCAGCAAAGTAACAAATACAACAGCAGGATGAGAGAAGTGTAGCAAGTAGCAGAGAGCGATGGACTTCACATGACAGGATTCAGAAATTGGATTCATTTTATGAAAGCTGTTTGATTCTTTTGATCAGTGGACCCTTACAGACTGAAGGAAGATAAATAATCAGGAACGGACACATTCGGACTTAACGAGGCTTCAAAGGTCTCTTGTACCTGCACGTTACAGCAGTAACTTTAATCTATAAGAATTAGACTTTGGGGCTCATTGTTTCCGTTAAATGAACTGAACGACTGAAGTGTGGAGAATTTAACCGATCTAACGATGTGCCAGCATGTCCATACTGACACACTGATTAAACATTAATATTTGTATTAACGATCTAAGCAGCTTAGAAGCAGCTAACTGTAATGTGTGCTGTTATACATGTTGTAGGTTGTTTACTGCAAATGTTGCTGACGTTAGCCTGATAGTTAAGTTATGCTAGCAAATAAACAAGTTTTTGCAGAGCTGTGACTGAGCAATCACACTAACTGTAAAAACCGTAACGTTACAGTGAAAAAAACAACTTGTAAGAGTGACAGTTGGTGGCACACTAAACATTTGATTTGGCTTATTAAATTCTTTACTAAAGTTATGTAATTTTAAGCCAACGTTACCTTCATTATCCAACTGAACCGGCCCATCATCTGGGGGGCTTCTGCTCTTATTGGTTCGTCTGGTAACTCGCGTCCTTGGCATGACTCTGTGTTTAACAATATTGAATATGATAAAAAGAAATTAAACAATGAAAATATCATAGCTAAAACACTTAAGTTATTTGTCTGAAATTAGCACTTGGGTTATAACGATATAACGTACCTTCTCTCAGTAGATAACCTCAGCGCTCTTTCTGCCGCCGTCGATATTCAGACTCTTCCGGTTTGACGCATTTCCGGTCTTTCCGCGGGCATTTGCTTCAGTGATTGCGGCGCCACGACAGTGTGAGTGTAATTAATTTATACATATCTATAATATACATTTAAATTTAAGAGACACAGAGTAGGCTACTACAGCTACATCTAATATTACGTCTCTTAAGTCTGTATTTTTCAGAAATATGACACTGACAAGAACATACTTCAGAGGACAGCCACACCCCATCCCCCGGGCCACTTTTCTACATTGTGCTGCTGTGCTGTGTGAAATTGTTATCCTTATACCTGCAGGTATACATAAAATACAAAGACCAAAATTTAGTTTTAGTTCTCTCCTATTTTTGTTTCACTCTCGAAAACAATTCTGCAACCGTAACTTCCATAACACAGCAAGGACCCTGGTCAAGAGATTGTTTTATTTTATCAGTGAATTGTTTGAACTAGTACTCTACTTGTAGGAGCCAT
>NC_045755.1:1518460-1518551 GCF_008692095.1 Etheostoma spectabile
TTCCTCCAAGCCACAGGGGGCAATGCATTGCATTGTTTTGTCAAGGCCAAGGCTGGCCTTGGGCAATTTAAGTTCCTCTATTGATGCAAAC
>NC_045755.1:1518561-1519673 GCF_008692095.1 Etheostoma spectabile
AATCTAAAAAGACAACAGTTTTTATCTTGTGCTCGGATTATGCTGTGGTTTTTAGGACTTTATTTGAGTTAAGTGGACGTTGTAAGGCTACAGAAAATAAATGCCTTAAATTCAAACTACTGAAAAGGACTGGACATTGTTATTCTGAGTACACGTAGAAACCAAATTGTTAGAAACAATAATCCAAATTGCAAGAAGTATGGTCATAGTCACTTACAATACTAATGCTAGTATCAATACAGTCTGAGAGGTAAACAAACCAAATATGCTTTCTTAGTAATGTTTCTACCTGTGTGACTGAAATCTGTGTTAGTAAAGCTTTCTTTTTGAATGATGCCCAACCTTTCAAGGAAGTGTTTGATTGATTTGTAGCATCCTTCTAGTGCACATACCCTGTCCGAATTTGACTGTGGATTTTAACAGTAACACCTGCAAAGAAGTTTCCAGCAAAGATCCTTGTAAAACTCCAAACGAAAAAATTACAAGGTTTACTTTAACCACTGTAAAAATAATTTACAGATAATTACGTATTTTTTACAGTTTATTGTTAACATACATTACACAATGTTTTGTTTTTTTAAGGAAAACATATTTATTGTACTTAGTTTTTAACAACTTATTGTATTCTTTTCAAATTACGCTTCTTCCTGGCCACTCGAGTTGGCCATGTCTTTCTTGTATTTTACTTTCACATACTATGTTGTTGTAATCCTTTTCTTTCCAACACATACTGTATTGTGTAATTTACATCTTTTTTGCTGTCAACTCGAGTATCCGCAAAAAGATGTACCAAATATTTTGACAAGAACACTACGTTGTTGTAAAAAGAATATACAGTTAATTTAGTTTTTTTACATTGTTGCAGTCTTTGCATAAATTGGCCTGTTAGATGATTTTAAAATAAGACCACTTTCTTTTAACTTCACACACACAGCATCGCATGATGAGATCTCGCTGTTCAACGTAAAACAAACCAGAGTCGAGATTGCAAAAATGTACATGTACCATTTTCTTATTAAAACGCAACGACAGTGTTAACAATACGGTAGTTTTAAGGAAGGTAACTTAATCTATTTTTCTTACGAGTATCATTTGACATGATACAACCAACA
>NC_045755.1:1519698-1523173 GCF_008692095.1 Etheostoma spectabile
TTACACTTGTACCAATGTCCTGCAAATATTGCCTAATATAGTTACTGATTTAGTCAATCACATTGCTGGTTATGTTGATGGTAATTGAATTACTATGTATTATAACGTTGTATTAATACAATTTAGGCTATGGAGGTCTTACATCGGTAATATGTTAGTAGCTTTGTCATGTTCATAGTTTTTTTCAGTTTTGTCGCTGGGGTCTTGAGGATAGCAAGAAAGAGACCAACGTGGACATGATCGATGGAGGAGTATGTGGGAGCAAGCCATCATTGCCCAGGCGTGACCACACTGTCAGCAGAAATCTGTCGGCTACTAAGCAAGTCAGTGTCGACGGGAGATTAGATCGGATTCGGAAAATGTGAAAATGCGTTATAGGAGGGGGAGCGCTTTGTTTGACATAATGGAGAACAAATTCAGACACAAAAGAAAGGATAACTATAAAAGCTCTGGTTTTGTAAATAACCAATGGTAATGAGCAGTTTTAATAAAAAAAAAACGTACAGTGCATCGTGGAGTGGTACAACCATTAAGCAAGCATTTTGACTTTATTTTCAGTATGGAGCTGTGTGAGCGGACATGGGTTACACACCTGGAGAAGACGGTTGGGTCATTGGTAAGGTGGAAGTCAAGGGATGCCAAAATGACGTCCATCTTAAAAGCTTGTAAAACTACGTGCCAGGAGCGGGACTGCTCATATCCAGATATAGTACATTAGATAATTGTAGTAATAGTCGTGAAAAGTGATAGTATTTTGGATGTGCCTACAACAGTGTTATCACTGTCATGGTTACCTCTATGAGCAATGTGAATCACAGGAGACCATTTTGGCCACCCTGGGAAGTTGCGTGCTCAAAACGCAAGCATATTGAAGACGGGGCGGCGAAATTATAAAGAGGACATTTAAGATACGGAAACCTGACCAGAGAGATAAAGCATTAAGATGAGACCTTTGAGGTTTATTGAGGAGCACTTGGCATTGGAAAGGATCACAGAGCAGTGTATTCTTGCGACGCTGTATTAAGATCATGATCAGAGCGTGCTAACACGTGTAATGATGGATGATGGGGTAAATACTGCCGATTCTTTTATATTGTGTGATTAATCGATTCAGTCTATTTAAAAAAGAAATTAAAATGATAAAATAGGCTCAGAGGCACATAAACTATCACAACATTAGAAGTCTGGTTGATGTTTCAGTTTGGAAATAGGCTCTTTATTTAAATTCTGTTTGATACCATGGTAAAGGTACCTTCTTTTTACAGTATATTTTAAGCCTTCCTTTAATGAGGTAATACTGTGTATACATAGTAATTGTGGCTCGACAAAGTGGAGACAATTATGACAGATTATGGGTTAATAAGAGTTGGTAATACCATGGAAATAAACAAGGCTTCTTTTACAGTACAGTGCACTTTAACTATGAGGGAATGTTTTTAGTTAAGTTCAGAACACACATGGTAAAAGTTTGTGATTTCATAAACGGAAACAGTAGCAAAGATGTGGTAAGAGTCGGAATACCATGGAAATAAAACAAAGGCTTCCTTTACAGTCGGTGCACTTTACTATGAACTGAGGGGGTAGAATTGTAAATAAAACAGTCTTCCAAGAACATACCGAGTTGTGCCAGACATAGATAGGGAGGCAGAACTGTTCCTGGGGGGTAGTTAAGGTAAGTGAATGGTAAAAGATGTGATAAGGACCATCTATTAATGGTGACCATGAAAGAACAACTATGTACGACTAGTATTAATTATTGGAACATACGTGTTAATTTCAAGATAGTAATAAATAAAACATGGGCGAGTTACCAAATAATGTTACCCTTGGATAACTATCAACCTAACTTGAATTGCTGGGTAAACGGAAGGTGTTTTCTAAGAAATTGGTTGGCCTACATTTTTTGAGCGAAGTACACAATAAATTGAGTTCTTACCAATAAACAGGTATTAAGTCACAGTACTGTGTTGAGTTTGAGTTGATATTTAATTGTGGTGTTTATTCCGTATAGTTCTCTGTAATTGCATACTAATCACCTTAGTAATTACACACAAATACTCATTACCAATATTTTGCAAGGTAACAATACCAAGTCACATTAGTTTGTAGTTCGGTGCATTCATACTTGTTACCCTGTGGTCAATTACCAATTAACACTAAAACTACCATTATCATACCAGGTAATAGCCTAGTAAATTAGTTTGTAGTTTCTGTGCATTACATATGTTTACCTGTGGTAATACCAATTACCACTTAAAAATTACCATTATGTACCAGGTAAATACCTAGTAATTAGTTTGTTGTTGCTGGCATTTACATATCGTGACCGGATGGAATTACCAAATTAACCACGCTGTAACTTACCATATATTTACCTAGGTAAATACTGGTAAATTAGGGGACTGTAAAAAAGGAAGGTGTTAGAAAAGACCATTTTATACACTTGGCTGCTGTATGCTCGGTTTTGAAATTGTTTATCTTATACCTGCAGTATAATAAATTTACATGAGAAAATAGACAAGACCAAAATTAGTTTTAGTTCTCTCCTATTTTGCTTTCACTCTCAAAACAAATCGCAACCGTAACTTCCAATAACACAGCAAGGACCCTGGTCAAGAGAATGTTTTAGTTTATCAGTGAGATTGTTTGAACCTAGTACTTACTGGTAGGGCCATCACACAAGTGGGTTTCCTCCAAGCCAAGGGGGCAATGCATTGCATTTGTTTGGATCAATGGCCAAAAGGCTGGCCTTGGGCAATTACAAGTTCTCTATTGAGCTAAACACAAGTGCGTGTGCTTAACTCTAAAGAAAGACCAACAGTTTTATCTTGTGCTCGGATTATGCTGTGGTTTTTTTAGGACAGTTAAGTGGCCGTGTAAGGCTACAGAAAATAAATGCCTTAACCCTTTAAAAACTACTGACAAAGGATGGAGACCTTGTTATTCTGAGTACACGTAGAAACCAAATTGTTAGAAACAATAATCCAAATTGCAAGAAGTATGGTCATAGTCACTTACAATACTAATGCTAGTATCAATACAGTCTGAGAGGTGGAAAAACCAAATAGGGCTTTTCCCGAAGCGCCATTTTACTCTACTGTGTGACTTGAACGCTCGTTATAAAGCTTTCTTTTGAAATTATGCCCACCTTTCAAGAATGTGTTTGAGATTGATTTGTAGCATACTCTAGTGGCACAGTATCCTTAATGGAATAAAGTGCCATATGTAAAAAATTATCAGCACTCTTGTCTTGTTATAGAACAAAGAACTGTGTCAAATTTGTCCTTGGAGTTATGAAACACTAAAGGAGAAGTGAGTTTAGAAATATATTAGATAAAGAATAAAGGTAAGGGCCACAATGATTCCAGTAAATAATTATAAGAAGTGACATGCTTGTGTAATAGAACACAATAAATCAAGTTGAGATTATGAGAAAGGCCATCAATTTCTAGTGTACTTCTAGAGTACTCTGTAC
>NC_045755.1:1523183-1536748 GCF_008692095.1 Etheostoma spectabile
GCAAAGAAACCCGTTTGATGAAAAAAAAAAACTTATCAAAGTCAGAAAAATACATAATGCAGAAACATGAGATGGGGTCTGTAAGAAATTCATAACTTACATCGCATTCGTTCAGATTTCTGAGGAAAAGGAGGCTGCAGATTAAATCATGCAGTCCACTCGTCTTAATAGGGAATTGTTCAGCGGTCATCAAAGAATCATGTGTAGCAAAGGGTGGTGATGTTCTCAAATGTTTTTAAATGATAATGCATTTTTTTATGATCATCGGTTTCTTTTATGCGTTGGTTTGGTTTTTGGTAAGTTGGGTCCGGAATGAATGGATGAAAGCTCATTTCAAGTCAAAGTAAGCTCCAACATAAAGTCACCTAAAATGTGGAATTAAGTGGAGCTGCCTTAAAGCAATGTGACATTCCCAATAATGGACCAGAGGGACCGATTAAAGCGTATTGGGGTTGTAAATGGTACATTATAAAGGCAGAGCCTATTGGAATTTGGACTCCATTGATTGTGTTTTGCCGGGAAATGAGAAATAAAGGGTTCCACATTTTGTAGTTCACATTGCCATTGATTCAGCTGAATTTTTGGTGTTCTTATGGGGTATTGGGGGTATTTCTTTTCGTGCACGCAAATACTTTGGTTTCCCTTAGGTGGGATCACGTTTTGTCAAGCCAGTAGCTTTTTCGTTGGGGTGGGTCGTTGGTGGGCTGGCAATTAACTATGAAAGGAGCCGTCCGGGGACGTCACAAAAGGTGGTCCCCGGTCTCGTGTCCCCTGGGGTTTTTAGCTAGGTAAAACAAGACAAGGTGATTGACGATGTGATAGAGTTTCACCCCCACTGATCTTTCCTAAATGAGCGTCAATACACCCTCACCACATTCCAAGGGGAAGACTTGCAACCGTTGATTTTGTATCGTTCATTGTGTGTGCGGTTGGTGTATTTGTTACAGTAGGGAAGTACGATGATACCAAATGGTGAAGGGGGGGGGGGGGGGTGGGGAAGGGGGGGGGAGAGTGGAGGATTTTAATTTGTCTCTTGGAACGAATCACACACACACACCACTTTGCAAGAGCCCCACCCTTTGTGAATAACACCAGGGGACCAAATGTCCAATAGGGCAGACATTGAGAGGTTAGGATTCACACCTTTGGCAGGTGTGAAAAGGGCTATACGTTTTTTACCATATCAACTTTTGCTGCACTGTTTATATAAAGAATTCTAAAAGTTTTCCACACTTCCTCCTTTGACAGGATGAGACACCTAGTAGGGTGTAACAAAGGGGATTTGTGGAAATTAATTCAGAATGGGTGTCTGTGGAAGCTATTCAGGTATTGTTAACTTATTGTGAGACAATTTGTACTCAGGTATGTTATCATATTAGACACTGTGAGACTATGCATAGTAATGAAACAAAACTAATATCATACGTGGAATATGAAGGGAAAATGTATGTTGCTTGGCATCCAGGTGGTGGCGATCACCCTGTTGCAAGATGACAGACAGTACAAGAGAACCGGATGAGGAATGCCATAAAGCCGACGTGCTCACTCAAATGGAGGGCACAAAAGGAATTTCCCACAGCAACAAACCCCAACCAACGCACAACCCACACCAGAATATGTAAACGAGAGGCCCGCGCCACCCAGCCATATGAAATACAGTGATATGGCGATAGCAAACCCGGCTTGTGAAATCAGCGTTTTAACACATAGCTCCCTTAAAGGCGGCTTTATAAACCGTTGCACCACTGTACGGAGGCCCTTTGTTGTGAAACGTCGGAGCTGAGTCATGTTCATTGAGACCGGCTTGCACGTATTAGTTGTCCGGAAGCATTCTCTGTTTTTTAGTATAAATCGCCTGTTTGGTACTACTTAATTCAAAGTATAGGTGATCCTTAGCTACTTGTCCCGACGCGTTGGAACCCCAAGTGGAATTCGCAACAGGAGTAAGTGGGGTTCAACTTCTTTCTTCTCGAAATTGGGTCCCTCGCAAGACATTACTTCTGAGCAGTGCAATACTGCTGAGTCGAAAAGCTGATTCAGGTTCTTATAGAACTGTAAGGTATTGCAAAACGAGATACCTTAAGACTTTAGCAGCTATTGTCACACTAACTTTGAATCGAAGTCATGGCATGGATAGCTTTACTGGGTCCTTTTCATTTGCTGAATTTTTTTCGCCCATAACTGTAAAACGCACCACCACCCTGGTAAATTCCTCTCCACCAGGAGCGTTGTGAGTATTTTCTCCGCATGATAACAAGTGCATTTTTTGTGTCTAGTTGCAAGGTCTCGACTGATACTGTACTTCTTTCTCTCTATCAAAGTGTAGTGCGTATTCACGTGGAGTAAGTATGAGTAATGAAAACTGCGGGAGGTTGACTGTGATTTCTGCATACTCTCACCATTTACAAACCTTTCATGACCAGTCCAAGCACTGTCAGTGCTCAATTGACTGATAACAACAAAAGTGCTGAACGAGCTTCAAAGCCACCATGACACGACCCTTTTGTTTTTGTCACGTTCAATTTATTTGAACTTTGCAAACTATGTGGACCCTAATGGCTCACCAGCTT
The DNA here is from genome assembly GCF_008692095.1 of Etheostoma spectabile. NCBI lineage: Eukaryota > Metazoa > Chordata > Actinopteri > Perciformes > Percidae > Etheostoma > Etheostoma spectabile. The sequence goes on from NC_045755.1 coordinate 1,525,754, forward strand.
CATGGAAAGATGCTCTCCAAAATATGGTACATTGCTCTGGCATAATGTTGACTTTTACCCTCATTGTTGAGAGCAAATTAGCTAAATTCCACCCTTTACCGGTATGGAACCGCTAATCCTTAAACAGTATTTGTTTGCCCCCACCCTGCCATGGCAGTCAAGGTCCTGTAAAACATCAGCTTAAATTTGTTGACCCAGGTCCGTGGTGCGAGATTTCTTCCTACCCTTTACTTGGACGCCCTTGGGTGTTGGAGATGATTAGACGGATTGCTTTGTTTTTTTTTTACTGCTGTGTGTGTTTGTGTGTTGTGTGTGGTTTGGTGTGTTGGTGTGTGTGTGTTTTGTGTTTGTGTGGTGTGTGGTGTTTGTGGGAGAGAGCTTCTTTTTTTTTTTTACCTGATTTTTGAAGTTTCCTTGTGTTCTTTATGTTTACACAGCTTTTTTTAATTGGTGAGATGCTTTACAATAAAATGAAATCCGACAACAAGTTTTACCCTCATGGTAAAATAACGTATACTGATCTGAACAGACATTCATGTTTCATCACCCTGTTTGGTAGAATAATACAAGCTGGGCTTGTAGTAAAACAAATAGAATAATTTTTCTAATTGATTTCATAAATTTAAAAGAGGTTCTTGTCCATAATGCTTTCAAAGTAAGTGTGTCCCTATTAATGATTGTTTTCCGGCTGAATGAATGTTTTTCACATCTGTCATAATCAGTTGTTTTTCTGCCTGTGGATCATACAGCCAGAGAACCAAATTTGACTAATAGCTCTAGACCTTTGTTGTTGGGGCCAACATACCCGCATTTGTGGCTTTTTTCATATCTTGCTTGAATGCCAATGAGCACAGCATGGCTTTTTTGTGTTCCCTCGCTGTTCCCCGGCACTTACGAGTATGGGAACTTCTAGCATCCAGGCACTGTTTATTAAGATTATAACAATAGCAAAATATGGAATAGCCAATAGCATTCTTTTACAATCAATCAAACATTACCATTTATTTTTGCTCCACGAGGTATGTTGCTCAGTGTTGAGTTAAGCCCGTTCTTTTTTTGAGTTTGTTCACATTGCAGAATGATAATATTCATGTTCTCTGGTGGTCTGCTGTGCGTGTTCTTGCCTTACGGATTCTCCTCTCTTCCATCAATGCTTGTCCCTTGCACATGTATCTTAGTTGGTATTATCCACTTGTTTAGACCCACTTCTCTCTCTCATCATCACTTTATCCTCACATACTACTATAGCTACTAACAGAACATCCCTGGTTTTACGGCCCACGACTCCAAGGGCTGCGTTCTGTGTTTGTATTATTCGGCTTGATGATGGCGAGTTTCCCAGTAGAAGTGGCTCGCTCTCCACGGACCCTTTATCTTTCATTTTGTTAATGTTTTTTTGAGCTGCCATTCCTCTTTCCGCACAAAGCTCTGCTTTAACCTCACCACACCAATACGTTAATTCACACTATGTTTTGATACCGTGTGGAAAAAGATGATCCACTTTGGGCGCCTGGTTAGCTCTGTTTTGGTGGAGCAGGCGCACATGTACTGTTGCTAGCGAGGTTATGCCTCGACTTGGCGGTCAAGGGTTTAATCCAACCTATGACGATGTGGCTGCATGTCTCCCCCGGTTCTCCCTCCCGTTCTCACGTTCTGAGCTGTCCTATCAAATAAAGCAGAAATCCCAAAAACTCAGCTTTTAAAAAAAAAGATAGTCCACTGTTTGATTCATTCGCAACTATTTTTCTACCAGACTCCCCCCGCCACTGTCTTTTGAAGCTAGGAAGATGATGCCCGGCAGCCGTCCTCTGTTCCCAGTCCTGCTGCACCAGGCCTGCTGTCCAGAAGAAGGGTACCTCTTGATCCCTGCAGAGGCAGCTTGACGGGTGTGTCAAGACGGCTTGTGTGAACATATTGTTTAATCAGATTCCCAGGCCCCTAAGTCTATAGAGCCGCCAAGACGTCCCACATTTGCCAAATGTCCCCCGCCACTTTGGACAATATAAAGAGCGGAGAGCCAGGCCGGCTGCTGCCCTCTCGCAGTTTTAAACCAAAGGCCGAAACCCTTGGCACCAGGAGCTGGATGTTTTTTAGTTGTTTCAGTGCTTGATTTCTTCCAGGCAGATATTTCTGCTTACATCTCACTTTAAATCCCCTCCTCATCTACTTTTCTGATCGAAAAGCAATGTTATGGTGGGCGGATGATGCCTGCAATGACCAGCCTGTGAACACCAGATCAACCCAGATGAGCCATAACGTCTGTGGTGTGTGGGTGGGTGTGTGCTTGTGTGTGTGTTGTTTTTGTGTGTGTGTGTGTGTGTGGTGTGTGTGGTGTGATGTGTCCCGCTCACAATTTAGTGCAAGAGGTTTGTGTGGTTGTGTACATACTTATAATTGTTATGCCATTTAGAGAGGCATGGCACGCAACATTTCTCCTTTTGTTTTTAATGTAATTTAATTTGTACATTTTAAAGTCAACTTTCTTGGCAACACTACAGTGAAGCCGGCCTCTTTGCTTGATACAATTGGAATTATGCTCCTTATTTCGTGTTTGTATAGGGAAATGTGTTTCGTATTGACATCACTTTTTTCTGTTGATAATTCAGTTTGTTCTCCACTATATGGCAGTGGACAGACCCATGTCAGCCACTGAAAACGTGAGCTACTATAGTTCGTCGAGGAGGCTGTTTTGTACGTAACAAGTGGACACCATTAGGTGGGTACTGTAACGCCTCGGGGGTACAGGAAACTCAAGTATTCTAGTCCTAATGATTCCACAATGTTCACTGGTTGAGCCATTATTAATATGATTACCAAGGCTTGATGTACTGTCCTACATCCTCCTATGTCTACATCTATGGGGACCACAGGAAGTATGATGTGAGTTGTTTTTTGTGTGTACGGATTGTTTATCGTTAAGCTCTATTCCCTTACTATTCCGTTTAAGCAGTCAGCCCCACTGTGCGTATTCATCACCAGCATAATCATCATACCAGGTCATGTGGGAAATGATGCATAACTACTGATCCGGTGGTCCATCATCCCCATAACCTTGTTTTCCTGGATGGTATTGTGTCAATACTCAACGCGGTAGTTTTCTGCTCTCTGAGCCCTTCATGTTTTGGTTTCAGCAGAACAACATTTTGGCAGTCCGTGTAATCAAGGGTGCGCGCGGCAATGCTGTATTTACCAAGGGGTGGCTGTGATGCCGATTCAAGGATGCTGCTTCAAAATTTCCCCTGTGACTTAGATTGAATACAAAAATATATATCTTAATTGCAAGTGCTTCAGTTGACATGTCAGAAGGGAGGTTGTACGATTATGTCATTTTTGCTCCGCATCAATTAATTACCAATTTAATTGCATTGATCCATGTGTATCATAAAATCCTCATCTTGTAACTTTATATCACTGTATCGGTACATTTGATGTTTCTGCAAAATCATTAAAAACTTCGGGACTGGATGAAAATGCTCAGGCAGAGAGGGAGCATTTTCTTCCCTTTTTGGCCGGAAAGTTAGAGGATTCCTGAGTTTTTTAGTGCAAACAGTGAGGTGTCTTTTTTTTTCTTTTTTTTCCTCATCTTTGTTATGTTTTTTTAGTTAAAAAATCCATCTTTATTATATTTTATATCAGCCATCCTTTTTGGGGTGGCTGTGGCTCCGTGGTAAGGCGTGTTGCCAAGTGGAAGGTTGATGTTTGATCCCTGCCCTGTCCATGTCCATGTCAAGTGTCCTTGGGCAAGACCCGAACCCTGAGTACCCCCATGCTCCGCTTTGGAGTGTAATGTTTGTGATTGTTTATCTGATGACATATGGCACCTTGTACGGCGCCTCAGCAAGTGTATAAATTAGAGGTGCACGGAAATCATTTGTCGCTCGCCAGTCCTCCCGAGCCCACCACATACTCTTGTCAATCACAATCACGTACTGCAAAGATACGATTCTACTACTGCTTCTTTTTCAGCTGATTACCACACACATATAGCCCTGTTATACCTTAACTTCCCCTTTGTCTGTATGCATTTAATAATGACCTGTGTAGTTTCCCATATTTAAACAGTATTTTTGTCTACAAAATGCTCGCAAATCTTCCTGCTCCTGTTATTTCCAATCTCTATCCGTCCCTATCACGTAACAACAGTGGATTGATCCAACCACAGGACTCCCTGGGAACCTCCAAAAAATTGTCGCCCTCTATATGAATGTGTGAATGTTTCTGTGCTTTTAAAAGCGCTTGAGTATTTTTAGACTGGAAAAGCACTATTTAAATACAGTCCATTTACATTTACTTCGAAATATACTGGTGTTAAATACATAAAGTTACCTAAACACCCAACATAATAACTTTCCCCTACTTCAAGGTCTAAATTTGCAATTGCCACATGCATTTTGTTTCTGTATCCGTGTTTGATTAATTGGCAATGTTAGAATTCCATACCATTTCACGGGATGTATGCCTTTTTGTTTTTTAAGATAGAAGGGTAGGTTAAAAGAAGCATAATAATCGTCCTTTGTCTTTACCAAATGAACATGATGGTACCTCATTTCGTGCATCACTTTGGAAAAATCCTCTGGCCAGATGCGTTAACTTGTAAATGTAATAGGTCAGCCCCTTCTCATACTCATTGTCTTACGCAGGGCTTCAACAGGGGTCCGCGACCCTAGGGGTCCCCGGAGTTAACTGCATGGGGTTGCGAAAGTTTGGGTTTTTTTTTATTTCTCCCCCCCCCCCTGCAATTTTGTCCATTAATGAAAAGGCTTAAATACACATAACATGATCCAACACACTGTAGTACACAGATAAATGGAGTCGAAGATTGTGCCTTTCAGTCATCATTGCACACATGGCACCACGGACGCAGTTGATATACACAATTTTAATACATCTATTCTAATACGAGGGTCCCCCTCCATCTCACCATCAGGTTTGGGGGGTCCTTGGCCTGGAAAACTTGAAGACCCCTGTCTTCCAGTCTCTTTATCATAAATAAACCACATGGACATGTGTGTCTATTTGAAATACATCAATTGCAGACTAACCAATGACCAAATGTTATCACATTGATTAAAAATCTACAATTGCCATTACTGTTCTACTCAATGAGTTGCCACATTAGTCAAACAATGCCTTTTATTCTAAAGTGATCGTAACCCCGCATAAACATAAATGGACAGATTTATATAATCATGAACATATATTTTATTGCCCATCTCTCTTCCTGTAATGAAAATTCTTACTTCCAGCTTAAAACTGAACGCCTTCCCAGGTTGTTAATGCCTCGCACACCACTCCACCTCTCTACCTACTGAACACTTTTAACACTGACATCATTAAGCGACGAGATGCAACTAATTAACTGAAGACTGCGGGATCTTAGCACTCCACCATACCACCAGTCAACCCTGACCTTCTCTTCTTCCTCAAGCAATTTGTCCTCATTGGATGTAATGATGTGTGCCCTGAACGGGCTTTTCTTTGCACAGTTCCTCAGGACAGGCTGCTGTTGTGTCCTTACTGGCACCCACAGACAGAATCCCGAGCTAAGGATCACCAGCAGCCCGAGAAACCTGTCAGGCCTAATGTTCTGTGACCACTGGGAGTATTGATTCTCTATGTCACTATGATTATAAAAACCAGTTAATAGACGATAAGTTTCAGCTCCATGCAAGTGAAATATTAACGGTAACATTTTTGTTCATCTTTTGGCTTCTATGGGTTGTATAATAGAGATGACAGTTTAAACCTCGATATAAACGCAGAAGTCTTTCAATCTGTCCCCTCAGGCGAAATCTCATCTATTGCTTTTCTATGGTGTAAAGAGTGTTTTGACTAATAAGTCAACTGGTCCCCAAGGTATTTTCACGCTGTGGTTAAGAGTATTTGACACATTTACAGCTGTTTTTATGACGCTTTCAATTTTTCTTTTCTGGTTTACACAATATTTTGGATTTCTGATTTAATATGTATGCCTCCATTGCCTCTATGTCAAGGCTGTGAACTGCGACCTGCAGTGGAGATGCTTGTCAGTGGAGTGCCTTTTCAAATTATTTCACACTGGGATTTGGAAGCACCAGTTCTTGCCTGATAATACCAAGGCCACCTGTGAGCGCTGGGGTCAGGGATGAGCATCTCCCTTTGGTAAGTATTCAAACACTAATATCTTCACCCAACTCAAATCCGTTGTCTTTATGTAACCAGGCAAGGTTTTCCGGCTCCGTCATGTGCCAACGGTTAGACCCAAGCAGCATTTAGCTTTTTGTTATTGTAATTCATTGTCACTACCACTGTGAACTTCCATTAATGTGTTTCAATTCTTCTTCACAGTTGTGTCATGCCAATTTAAATCCCGAGAGAGCCATAATAGCACCTTGACACTGGTTATGTCCATGCCATTGGAATAATTACTGTTGTACCCAAAAATGGTTAAATTCTTCAGGGCTTTAAAAAAGGGTTTTATGGCTTTAGACACCCATTATATCACTTTTCCCCATCACCCATCTCACCAACTCCTTTTTATTAGTGTGTTGCTTTAGCTTTTTCACCAGCTTGTTCTATATTACTTACTTTTGTCATATACATTGTCTTAATACATACTAAACATCAGAGCAATTAAAAAAAAAATTATTGCTGTCAGTGTGCACCACAAACCCCCCAATAAACCACTATACTCGATCTCTCCTCACAAAAGCTTTAGTGTTGAAAGACTTTGGAAACAATACAACACTGCTTGACCTTTGGTTTTGCAAGGACTTGATCATGAGCCAATCGCCTCTCACAAGCGTAGCATGCTCTTTTACACACACACACCACAACGCACCCCCACGCGCTCACACACACCCACACACAACACACCGCACAGCCTGTAAGTACAGCAGTCATTTAAATTGTAACTGTTTTGCTCTCCGAATGATACAACCCATACAGCCGTGTGTATTGCACCTCATAGGGAATGTGTTGAGGGGTGACTGCACAGTACCTGGTGAGTGTTTGCCTTTCCTTTTCCATGCATGACTGATACAGAATGAATGTGGGCTACTGTCCTGATGAGGACTGATGCAGTGTAATTAAAGTTTGGGCAATGATTATCTGTTGCGCACCATGATAGTGCCTCCTATTTCTGGCTTGCATACCCACTCGACTACACCGAGATTTTTTTTGCTCCCCCGTTCCATCCTTTTCTACACATTCTCCTGCATCTTCGCACTCAGTGTTAGCTAGTTTCAGATTGTCAGGTGGCAGATGTCTCTGAGTTCCTACCACACCATGGTGTGTCTGAAGTCACGCACGTCAGCAAATTCCTCATTATAACAATGGGTGTTTTCCCATGTGATTGCTGTGTTTTTCCTTTGTCGTCTATAGGTTGTCCTCTTAATTGTTGTTTAAGGTGGTAAGAACCTTGTAATCCAACAATAATGAAAATTCATATTTGCTAAGTAAACAGATCTCTTGCTTGTAAATGAGATATGGTTTTCATCGTTGGAGGAAAATAAACGAAAGGAACGGGTACATTTACTATTTTTGTTGCCTAAGTAACCCTGCCATCCACCAGTCGTGTGCCATTGAGAATCCCCTCTGCAGATGGCGAAGCCTATTGCCTTTCGCCATCAAAAGGATGTTTCTTTCTTTTTGTAATCTTTTGTGGCATCATGGTGGTGCTGGTCCTGGCCTTTCGCACAGTACTGTGCACACTGACTGCTTGCAAGGCTCGCAAGTACTTAACATACTCTGTGCACTAGTTAGATGTACTAAATTACTGATGTCTCAGATCTATTAATTGTCCCAGTAGGCTTTTCCCGGAGGGCAGCACACTACAATAAGCTAATTTGAATGCACCATCATTAATGTTATGAAATCAACTGGCCATTCTTCTATGACATGTCAAAATGTCTTGTGTGAAAAAGTCTTTAATTAGTGTTTTGGCTAATTACTGTAATATAGAATGCAAATTGACCTACCTTTTTTTAAGGTGTCTCATTGATAGTAGTCCCGTCTGCACAGCTTGAGAACACATCAATTAAAGCATGTTTGTATGTCACTGGGATCTCAACCTGACGAGCAGCTCCGAGTCAGACGCCCGCCGCTCAAGCTGGCAACACCATGGACAGCTAGCTCTCCATGGGGCATTTCAGGATATATCCCAAAACATTTTGGGTTTTTTTACCTTAAACAATAAAATATTTACCTTAGCAATTGACTTTTGAGGAGCAAAAAGGAAACTTCTTCTCATTTCCGCTGACTTCTATAACATTAACATTTGATATGAACATACAGACAACAGATTAATAAAAGATGCTAAAACTCCGCGATTGTTTGGGCATTCGGTTATATAACATCATTCATCAATTATCCTGTTAGGTTACAGAGATACTTACGCAGCTTGACCCCATCGTTCATAACCTTTAACACTCACATGCAAAGGTTCCACCAGGCATAAAGATGTGACAGATTAAGTGGCCCACCCACCAGGATATACCGCTCTAGAGCACAATCGTTACTCTACAACACTGTCACTGACCAGACCAATGACACAAGGATTTTCCCCTGAAAAACATATGAGCCTCAACTCCCCTTCGATGGGAGGTCCTTAGACCATAAAAATTGTTCATCTTCCTGCAGTAGGTTGAATACAGGTTTTAAGTGTGTTCTGAAAGGAAGCGCACATATGTGGGTACATGTTAATTTTTCTCGACTTTGGCATGCTGGTCAAGGAAAGAACAGTTTTAAACATGCTTCCAAACGGCTGTAAATGTATTAACTTTTTTCTTTTGCACAAAGCGTCCGCACCTTCCATTAAGTGCTGGACTAGATGGCTGTAAAGTTGTCTTACTCTCTCTCTCTATTAGTTTAATTTCCTTACAGGCGCCGACTGAGCCTGCCCGACCATCTCAGATAAAGGAAAAGGCCACTTTAACACCCTTAAACCGATGACGGCAGGGAGCCGAGTAGGCTTGAAGGTCATTGATGCTAGATAAATACCATGACGTCATTGATGACACCGCAAAATATGCAATTATGAGTAATATTTGTGAGGAAGTGTTTGGTTTGTACCGATTATACTGCTCCGAGGACACCTAGTAGACATTGACGCTGTTCCTCACGATGAGTGTTCATGGTTTAAACCCTCAAACGTTTTTCTTTTAAACACTGCATTTCAGTATACAGGAGGAGATGATCTTCACTGAAAGCTGGCTAAAACAACATTGTAGCGTCAGAAACATTTATAAGAGCCAAATACTTTCCGGTTGAAGCTTACAGATCAATAGAGGCATCGTGAAGCCCTCTTCAAAGGACATCATTCTGTGCAATCCATGGTCTCTGCTTTACACAGCCATTCCCCGCACAGCAGGATTTGCTGCTTCCAATAATCTTGTTTTTTATAGATGTCATTCTTTACTTTACACATGGAGGTGAAACATTGAAAGGAATGAAGGCAAAAGCAGTGACCGGGGACTTTAAAAGAGTTTAAATCAGATATTTCGCCTCACCTTCCTTTTTTTTGTACTTTGGCAAACAAATTCTAAGTGAGAGTAGAGAACTGTTGAAGTCCTTGATCATTTCCATTCGCTGAAGGAAACAGAGCACAAGCTGTCCAGTGGAGTATTGTGAACACTAAATGGATGTTTTTCTGTGAACATAGAATAACAAAGAAAGCTGAAAAAATTCAAATGCATTGTCTAAAAGATGCTTTAATGAAGTAAAACGTTCTCAAACACGTAATATAATGAATGGCTTTATGCTTACTATATGTAATGGTTGGTCCAGTGTTGCTGTCATTTTGCTTTCAATTGCCGATCAACAGCGTAGCTATTGGTAGGACAGATGCATATTTGCAACCGTCTGAGTGGGCCTCAGGAACGCTCCCGCATTGACATCATGCAGACTGAAATCCTGATTCACTTCCTGCTTCGATACAGCCTGTGCCCACACAGGGTTAGTAATGAGCCCACCTATACATTCCAACAACCTCCATACTTCCTTCAGCAGACGTCACATTTAATTTTAATTTTAATTTCCGCTCCGCCCTTGCAGATATCATCATGCATCACGACAGAAGACAGTGGTGACAGACATGTCACCAAGACATATATAGCCAGCCGTGATGGACTTTGCACCCCATACTGCTCGCTAGGCCAAGGTACGGGTTTGCTCAAAATACACGGTGTTGCCTTGGTGTTCGGCATAATTGGTGCACCGAAGTTTTATCCTGGCAGTTAAAAGACACGAGCCTTTAGCTTGACTGGGAGGTTAACGCCATCGCAAAGGCCTGCACGGCAATAGTGTGCGAACAATCAGATAACAGCTCTTGGTGCCTGGCACGAGTGCCTTACGTTCACCGCAGGTCTTTGTTTGAATAGCATTCCCATAACTTTTTGTCACACAATGCCCAAGCACTGTGATACTGTTGACTGTCTTTTTACCAGAGAAGCACTTACGTTGCAAATGCTTTCATCTGAATGGAGCTTATGAAGTTCACAGAGTTGTATTGTAATATGCCAATTAGTGCACCTCGCAGGCCACTTATTTTCTCCATCACTTCATTGGTTTTGACACAAGAAATGTTTTTATAGTAGCCAGTGTTCTTCATGGATCATAGTCTCGCAATCTCTAGGTAAGTTAACAAACCTCCACATTATAGTCACACCACAAATGTCTTGATATTACTTGTCTATTGATCACATCGTATTGGTTGTCTTTTTCTTTTTCTCATCATAATGACTGCTATTACGGCTCTATTGATTGTTCGCACACGGATGCAAACCGGAGTCTTGCATGTAATTCCCGTCATAAGGGTAATTCCACTTTTCATCCCATCTAGCCCTTAAGCTTGCAGAGCCTGCTCAAGCTATTAGACAGGCTTCATGTGACTTTCCATCAACTATGGCATCGACAGTAGTGACCGCATTCAACCTCCTTCGCCTGCGTCTCCCACATGCCCACCACTGCTTGCAGTCTCTCTCCCCTCTTTTTCCTCCCTTTTCCACCTCCCTCTTC
>NC_045755.1:1536773-1536912 GCF_008692095.1 Etheostoma spectabile
TAATCTGTCTGCATCAAGGTGTGAAACCCCCAGTCCCTCCTTTTCAGTCCTTCTTTAAAACAGGAGACAATGAGTGAGGTTTTGAAATAGCAAATTAACACTTAAACAGGGAAAAGGAAAAAAGGATGTTTAAGTTAAA
>NC_045755.1:1536922-1537042 GCF_008692095.1 Etheostoma spectabile
TTAGGAAAACACCAAACATGAAATAAATGTAATCAACTGAAACTAATTATTTCAAATGTGACATGTTTGACAAATTTGTATACAGTTCTAACTGCTCATTATGCATTTTCTGAGGAACTG
>NC_045755.1:1537067-1539106 GCF_008692095.1 Etheostoma spectabile
CGGTCTAAGCTTTCGCAACACCACCTTTATGGAAATCCTTCAGTAAGCACAATGAAATGACAAGCATGGAGTTACCCTCCCTTTTTTCTCACTCTGTGAGATTACCACCTATTGTGTTTATCCCTGTGAATAGATAATGTCTAACATTAATCACAGTACTTTGCAATACCGGATCTATTTACTACCAAATCATCTTTTAACACTTCATGAAAATGTGCGGTTAGTTTAATCACTCTGTATAACCTATCATAACCGATCTTCTTGAACTTAACAGGAAATTTAATGAAAATGTTACAAAATTTAAGGCCCTACAAAATGTAATTTCCCTACCGAATGAGACATGTCTTAAACCTTTAAACATGTCGTTTACATGAACTTTACCTAATTGTAGAGTATAGTTGTTGTTCCCAGTATTTATGTGTGTTGTTTTAGATTGCGAGTCTGTAAGTGACAACCTGCCCTTCACTTGTGCATCGAAGTACCAGAACCAGGACGGTCTCTTGCTCCCCCTTCTCTCTTAATCATTGCTGCCGTTGGTCTGTATCTCAAAAGATAAGTCAGTATCTTTGTCTTTGATGTAGCCGATCTCCGGGTCACATGGTTGACCCTCCAGAGCCCTCTACCTCGGCGTCAGCAAAGCCCAACCAGAGCATGTGGACACATCTTCTCTGCGGTCTCACACAGCACACTTACGATGTTTGCAATTATATCAAACATTTAGCCCTGGTCCACTTCAGTCACTGGGCCAATAATCGCAACCAGACCCTGACCCATTGTGGTGTCTCTAGCTGTGCGGTGGTCTGAGGTGCTGTGATGGTTGTGGTGGTTTCGGTTCCATTTTGTCTCGATCCTGCAGCGGAGGCGCGAGATGGACCTGGTTCTGACACACGAGGCACTGTGTGGCACAAAACAGAACTCCAAAAAGCATTATCGTTTCTTTTACATACTCATTAGTGTAGTCACTCATGTCACTCAAATAACATTTCTTTCCCTCTGCTGGTAACTCTATAAAATCCCCAACATTTTAAAGAGAAAATAGTTTTGGCACTTATCTCCTCCAAGCTTCAGTTTACATTATGGTTATGTTTCTTGCACAATATTTAAAACAAAATCGTTAGGTCGTTTTGATATCTTAATGCTATGGCACTTTGTATTGTTACTATCCTTTTTTGTCAATCTCCTACAGAATTCCTATTCCTAATTATGTAATAGTTTTAGCCACATAAGACACTGGCTTGCGTCGTGATCTTAAAAGCACACAAAACAAAGTTCAAAAGAAAAGAATCACCCATAAAATATTTCCCCATCAACTCAATAGTTTAAACAGTTGTCTGTAAAAACCCAAAATACAACAAATCAACAAACAAAATTAAGTTACACTAAAAGCTCATTTAACACCACATCAAAATACACATAGAATGGGAATACATCCGCCTAGACTGGTTCAATCTTATCATAACCACTAAACTTGATGATTATAACAAAAAGAATGTTTCCCCACTTTCTATTTTTAAGTTGCAACAAAAATTTGAACGAAATCAGGGTAATGTGTTCTTATGACCTGTTGTAACTAGAACGTAGAACCACTTTAATACACCAGTGGTTAATCTATCCAATTTGTACTGTATGAGATATATCTTTACGGTGTATTATTACAAAATCTTCACTTAGTGAAGTCGACTGGAAACCTCTCTTACTTTGTGCATCACTGCTTTTTTATCTTAACCTCCTTATACTTGGGCGTTTCTTGAAAGAACCACACTCAGCTGTCCTCTAGACTCTGTAAAGCAAAAAAAGATTTTCTCTCTATGTAATTTTCACTTTACTTTAAAGAAGTTTAATCTATGACTTAATTTCAAAAACATAATACTGCAATTAATTTATTTACAGTATTCACATCCCTAGTTTTAATTGTTCCTATTTTTCATCGACTACGTCCACTCTTGTGAACTCGATTCGCCGTCTTACTGGCTCAGAACCAAACCTTCTGGAGCAGGCTTGTTGCCTTCTGGTGCAGGCCTTATAGACTAAGGTACACA
>NC_045755.1:1539138-1539280 GCF_008692095.1 Etheostoma spectabile
TATGCCCTCTGGTGCAGGTCTTACTAAACTCTGTTACAGAAACAACAAAACAGCGCTTCGCTCCTGCGCCCTCAGAAGAACTCCGAAGAAACAACTCCGCGATTTGAGAGAGCAAAATCCTTCACACAGAAAGAAAATTGCG
>NC_045755.1:1540467-1540649 GCF_008692095.1 Etheostoma spectabile
ATTCACCTGATGTTACATCAAGGGAATCCATTTATGGCTGCATGTTCATACTTCTTCTTTGAAAAAATGATTTTAAGTCATTGTCCACCTTGTCTAAAAAAAAGCAAGTAAGTGGTCAAAATACTTTTTACAAGATCCGTAATTAACTCGATGTACTCTCTGATATTTCAATCACTACTGTT
>NC_045755.1:1540775-1540895 GCF_008692095.1 Etheostoma spectabile
AAAATGTATTGATTTTATCTTAATTTTGTCTTGTTTTGATTAATAAGTAACTCTTTTGCTGGAATCAGTACTCACACTGACCCTTTTATGTGTTTCACCAGTCATTGCTTTGTATGGTCC
>NC_045755.1:1540956-1541192 GCF_008692095.1 Etheostoma spectabile
TTTCACCAACGTCTGGATTCTGACACAGTCTTTCTAATGTAAGTACAAATACTGACAAAGTAGTGCATGGCTGCATCATTTGAAAATATGGTTTTAAGACATCTCTTTTGTCTTTTCCAGCAAGTTGCTGTGGATGTGGTCCATAATGGGGGTGCCCGGGGGTTTGTTGTGGCTCCTCATTCTGAGTTTTTCAGAAGGCGTTTCAGGTAAACAGTCTTACATCTTGGGGTAAACAT
>NC_045755.1:1541202-1541485 GCF_008692095.1 Etheostoma spectabile
CTTTTAAATACAGTCAAATACAATTATTCCCAGGTTGACACCTCTCTCTTCTAATATGTTCAATGAAAGACCACCATATAAGGTAGAACTTGGTGATGGGCATTCAACACATTATACAAAATGTCTTCAAGGCATAAGCGGAAAACAATGTAATTTTATTATGACACATATTTCCTGTGTAATGGTACTTTCCCTTTTGAAAAGAACAACAACCTTAACGTAAATAGATTTTTGTTGTGGATATTTTTCTCCTTTTAGTGTCACATATGGCTTCAATTTAAAG
>NC_045755.1:1541495-1541710 GCF_008692095.1 Etheostoma spectabile
AATAGTACCTCAATATTTATCCTTGTTAACATTTAAGATTTGAGACATTTAAGAACATTTTATTTGGCACTTTTAACGTTGCATGTTTCTATTCTGGTGATTAACTAAAGAGATATCATTCTTACATTTACTTAAATATTAAGATGCCATTTTTATGACAGCACCATTACATAAAATAAAACATTCTAGCTGTCTTAGAGCCAGGGTCGTGGCCA
>NC_045755.1:1541720-1541811 GCF_008692095.1 Etheostoma spectabile
CTTGCACAATCCTCAGTCAGATAAACGATCAATGCGTGAGGAAGACTAAACTAACACATTCAACTCAACAACCCCTCTGCCCCTGACATTT
>NC_045755.1:1541821-1542302 GCF_008692095.1 Etheostoma spectabile
AGGGGATGGAGAGTGGGGATGACAGGTAAACAAGGGGCATTTGGGTCATTTTGCTAACAAGGGGGATGGCATATTCCCTCAAATTGCCTACTGGTTATAAAGAAAGTTAAGCTTTCCTAAATACTGTAATGCTGATGGCAGTTAAAGGCTGTAGTTGTCATGTGAGTTCACAGAGACTTTTCTTTCAGTTCGCCCAGAACCCAACAGCACAGTTTTACCAACCACACCTCGTCCACCACCTAAGAACTTCACCACCGGTCAAGTGGAAACTACAAACACAACTGCAGGCAACAGCACAGCAGTTGAGGGGCAGGTCCATCTGGCCAATGGAGGAAACAGCTCCTGTTCTGGCAGAGTAGAGATCTTCCTACGTGGACAGTGGGGGACGGTTTGTGACGATTCCTGGGACCTGGTTGATGCTCAGGTGGTGTGTAGACAGCTGGGCTGTGGCAGGGCCATGTCAGCACCACAAAGTGCACGC
>NC_045755.1:1542312-1542424 GCF_008692095.1 Etheostoma spectabile
GCAGCGGGCCCATCTGGTTGGATGATGTCACATGCACAGGCAGCGAATCAAAGCTCAGCGAGTGCAGCCACAGGGGGGTTGGATCCCACAACTGTAATCACAATGAGGATGC
>NC_045755.1:1542434-1542596 GCF_008692095.1 Etheostoma spectabile
TGCGAAGGTAAATACAAATGTGTACAACTAAAGGCAATGAAGTCTCACTGTGTAACATGCTGTCTATGGTGTACCATTTAGCAGATGAGAGGATTTTAGTAACCACTAGGGATGAGCGAGAACAGCATTATCTGTATCTGTATCTGTATCTGTTTACCACAT
>NC_045755.1:1542683-1551801 GCF_008692095.1 Etheostoma spectabile
CTTGAAATGGGCGGGGCTTTAACCGGTATGTTATTTAAGCATGCAATTGATATGAGTTTATCAAAAAATGTTATATTATATTATATATCAATGGTGTTGTCATGGTAACAAACAAACTATATACAGAACGTTTTGCAACAATACAGCTATTTTAGGCTTACAGAGCATGGCAAGTCATAAAGAGACTAAAAGCACATATTTCCATATTTCTGTAACACGTGGTTACAAATCCTCTCATCTGCTAAAGGTACACCATAGACAGCATGGTTTACACAGTGAGACTTCATTGCCTTTAGTGTACACTTTGGTATTACTTCGCAGACCACACCAGCATCCGCAGTGTGATTACAGGCGTGGGATCCAACCCCATTGTGTCTGCACTCCGTGAACTTTGATTCGCTGCGGTGATGCATGTGACATCCACATCACCAAGGGCCCACTGCCCCATGTCCAAAGCGGCACTGTGTGGTGCGGACTGGCCCTGCCACATGCCAGCTGTCTGACACCCACACTGAGCATCAACCAGGTCCCGTAAACGTCACCAACCGTCCCCACTGGTCCACGTAGGAAGATCTCTCCTGTCTGCCAGAACAGGAGCTGTTTCCTCGCATTGGCCAGAGTGACCTGCCCTCATGCTGTGCTGTGCCTACAGTTTGTTTTTGTAGCTTTTCCACTGACGCGTGGTGAAGTTTTTAGGGGTGGACGAGTTTTGTTGTAAAACGGTGGCTGACGGGTTCTGTTCCGAACGACAGAAAAGTATCGGTAACTCACATGACAACTACAGCCTAATCCTGCCTATCCGCATTACAGTAATTAGGGAAAGCTAACTTTCGTTGAAACCAGAGGCATTGAGGATAGTCCATCCCCCCCTTTGTGTTTAGCAAATTGCCCCCCAAACTGCCCTCTGTTACTTCATCCTCCACTCTCCAATCCCCTAGTAGCAGGGACAAATGTCAGGGGCAGAGGGGTTGTTAGATGTATGTGTTATTAGTCGTCCTGACGCTTGTTTTGTTTATCGACTGAGGATTATGTGAGTTAGAATCTATGGCCACGACCCATGGCTCAAAATATCAAGTAGCCTAAATGTGCTGGGTATGGTAAATCTATGGAGCCGCTGTTTGTAATGGTTAGTAGCGGACCGATTTGTTAATCAGACTCTTTTTTTCTGAGTTCCACCTAGCTTGGTTCTATAAACTCTCTAAAACATAAGCTTAGTCAGGCGTGTGAACAAACAAAGCAGCCTGTTCCCCCTGTTGAAATGTGAAGAATACGTCTCCTGGATAAACAGATCATGTTTGGTGTGCCCAAAACTTCATTAGTTTTAACCACAACTATCCTTTTACTGGACATTTGAATCTTTCACTACAAAAAAATATCTATTGTTTGTAGCAATATTAAAACTATTGAATAAACCGTTTTTTCAGGTTAAATGGGGGACCTTTGAAGACGACTGTCTTTGAAAAAACTACATACCAAAGCTATTTGGTAAGAGCATGCAATAATAAAGAGAACATAAAGCACATATTTCATATTTCTTCAATAAAGCTTGTATACAAATCCTCTCATCTGCTAAATGGTCACCATATGACAGCATGTTACACAGTGGACTTAGTTGCTTCGTTGTACACCATTTGTTTGTTACCTCTTGCAGACCCACACCATCCTCATTGTGACTTACACGTCGTGGTATCCATCCACCCTTGTGTCTGCAACCTACTGAACTTTGATTCGCTGCCTGTGCATTGACACATCCAACCAGATGGGCCCCGATTCTGCCCTGTCCAAACTGTGACACTGGTTGTGGTGCTGGACATGGCCAGGCCACATGCCCAGCTGTTCTACCACCAACCTGAGCATCAAACCTCCCAGGGAATCGTACACAACGCGTACCCCCACTGTCCTGGAAGATCTCTACGCTGCCATAACAGGAGCTGTTTCCCCTCATTGGCACAGATGACCTGCCCTCAACTGCTCTGCTGTGCCTGCAGTTGATATTTGTATTTACCCCTGTGACGGTGGGTGAAGTTCTTTAGAGTCCTTAGGGACGGGTGGTGGACTCGTGTTGTATAAAATGTGTGCTGTTAGTTCTGGTCGAACTGGAAAGAAAAGTCTCTGTGAACATCACATGGACAACTACAGCCTTTAACAATGCCATCAGCATTACGTATTAGGAAAACGCTTAATTTTTATATAACACCAGTAGATATTGAGGGAGGATGCCATCCCACTGTTAGCACAATGCACCCAAAAGCCCCTTGTTTACCTGTACATCCCCACCTCCCCCCCTAG
Source organism: Etheostoma spectabile (assembly GCF_008692095.1). Classification (NCBI taxonomy): domain Eukaryota; kingdom Metazoa; phylum Chordata; class Actinopteri; order Perciformes; family Percidae; genus Etheostoma; species Etheostoma spectabile. Next base: position 1,544,973 of record NC_045755.1, read on the forward strand.
TCAAACCAAATGTTCAGGTGGAGAGGGTTTTGTTAAGTTGAAGTGTTTAGTTAGGTCTTCATACCGCATTTGTCGTTTTATAGCTGATGAGGATGTCAAGTTAGAATCTATGGCCACGACCATGGCCTAAATATCAGTAAGCCTACTGTGCTGTTATGATAAATACTATGGCTGTTTGATGTTATCAGTGCGGACAGATTGTAATCTATTGTTGTTTCTGAGTTCCACCCTAGTCTTGGTTTCTATAATACTCTCAACACTATAAGCTAGCAGCGGCTCGTGATATTAAAACAAAGAACAGCCTGTCCCCCTGACTGAATGTGAAGAGAGTTTCTGGGATATACAGATCATGTTGTTGTTGTTGTCACAAAACTTCATCATGTTTTTAACACAAACTTAATCTTTACTGTACATTTGACTTATCATCTACAAAACCAATATATATGGTGTGGGTAGCAAATATTTAAAATATGACTTCTGTGAATGGACAAGGTGGTATCTTAAAAACTACATACAACAGCTTATTTTAGGACTACCGACCATGCAAAGTACATAAGAGAACTATAACAGCACATATTTTCATATTTCTTAAACAGTGGTTACGAAAATCTCTCACTCGCTAAATGGAAACCATAGACAGCATGTTACAGCTGAACTTCATTGCCTTTAGTTTACACATTTTAGTTACCTTCGCAGACCACACATATCCTCAGTGTGATTCACCGTTGGTGGATCCAACCCCCTGTGTTGCTGCACCTCGCTGAGCTTGATTCCGCTGCTGGCATGTGACATAACCAACCACATGGCCAACTGCCCAGTCCAAGCGTGCACTTTGTGGTGCTGACATGGCCCGCCACAGCCCAGTCGTTACACACAACTGAGAATCTCAACCAGCTCCCAGAATAGTCACAAAACCAGTCCCCCCACTGTCCACCGTCGAAAAAAAATTCTCTACTCTGCCAGAAACAGGAGCTGTTCCTCCATTGGGCCAGATGGACCTGCCCTCCAACTGCTAGTGCTGTTGCCTGAAGCTTGGGTTTGTAGTTGACCACTTGACCGTGGGAAGTTCTTAGGTGTGATGGACGTAGGTTTGGATTGGTAAAACAACTGTGCCTGTTGTGTTTCGGTCAACTCAGAACGTAAAGTCCTCTGTGAACTCACATGACACACTTCAGTCCTTAACTGCCATCGCATACAGTATTAGGAAAGCACTTTCTTTATAACCAGTAGCAATTTTGACAAATATTGCCATCCCATTGTTGCAAATGACCAAATGCCCCTTGTTTACCTGTCAATCCCCACTCTCATCCCTAGTAGCAGACAAATGTCATGGGGAAGGGGTTTTGTTGACGATGATTGTTGTTTAGTCTTCCTGAAGCATTGATTCGGTGTATTTGACTGGAGGATTGATGCACAGTTAGTAATCTAGGGCCACGACCATGCTTTAAAATATCATTAGCCTAACTGTGCGTGTATGATAACTCTATGCCTGTTTGTAATTTTTAGTAGCGGACATTTTGGTTATCATTACGGTTTTTCCTGAGTTCCCACCCTAGTCTTGGTTCTATAATACCTCTAAACTATAATAGTCTATCAGCGTTGCTAAAACAAAGCGAGCCTGTCCCCCTGTTGATGTGACGAATATGTCTACTGGATATACATATCTGTAGTTTGGGTGCCCAAAACTTCAGCAAAGACGTCAATTCGATGTTGATCACGGAAGTGATCGAGAGACCCTGCCCGGAGGAAGCCCGGGGCCCCCGTCTTGAGCCATGCCCATACGGCGGGCTCGTGAGCGAGCGTCTATTGCCGGGTTTGCCACGATCCCGGTCGGGCACCAGCCCGAACAAGCAACGTGGCACCTCTTCCTCCAGTCCACGGGCGGCCCCACCTGTGGAGGATCCAAAGGGGCGTTGCTTGTGTTACATGGTGCAGCGAAGTCCAAGGGCTTCGACGGACCTATCACCCGAACCGTAGCGTCATGAGGCTGACTTGGGGACGTTGAATGTCACCCTCCTCTGTAGGGTAAGGACCGGAACTTGGTCGGGATGTTGAGCTCTACCGTATATCTGGTGGGGCTTACCTCTACGCACATTCTCGGTTTCTGGGAACCTTCTCCTGATAGGGTGGCCTCTGTCCTACGCCGAGTTGGCCCAGGTGTGGTGTGCCGGGCCGGGGGGGGGGTAACTCTCACAAGTCCCCGCTGAGTGCCGCTGCTTGGAGTTTACCCCCGTTGGACGAGAGGGCGCCTCCCACGACGCCTGCGGGTGATGGGTGTGAAAACTTCTGACTTGTGTTGTGCATATGCCCAAACAAAGTTCGGAGTATTCGGCCTTCTTGATACACTAATGGAGTCCTGTATGGGGCTCCAGTAGGGGACTCCATATGTTCTGCTGGGGACTTCAATGCAACGTGGGCAATGATGAGATACTTGGAGAGCTGATTGGGAGGTAACTGCCTCCCTGATCTAAACCAGAGTGGTTGTCTTTGTTTGGACTTCTTTGCTAGTCATAGGATGGTCCCCACAACACCATGTTCTAACATAGGATGCTCATAGTGTACTTGGTACCATAGCACCCTAGGACCAGGTCATGTCGATTTTATAATCGTTTCCTCTGAGCTGAGGCGCGTATGTTTTGACATTGGGTGACGAGAGGTTGCGATCTGTCACTGATCACCATTGGTGGTGACTTGGGTCAAGGGTGGGTTAAACTCTGGACAAGCCTGGTAAGCCCAACGGTAGTGCGGGTAACTGGGAACGCTTGGAGGAGGTGCCCTGTCCGACGAACTTTCAACTCACACCTCCGCGAGCTTTTCGTGCATAAGCTTGCTGTGGGGGCATTGAGCCTGAGTGGACAATGTTCAAGAGCTTCCATTGCTCAAGCTGCGGTGGCGACTGTGGTCCTTGGTGATTAGGTGCCTCATGGGCGGTACCCACTAACACAACCTGGTGGACACCGGTGTTCATGGAATCCGTTCCGACTGAAACGGAGTCTTCCTCCGGGATGTTTTCTGGAGGACTTCCGTAGGCCTTTGCAGTGTAACCAGACAGGCCCGAAGGGCTGAATCCTCTGCTGTGCAGAGTCACAGCAGCGGTGTGGGTAGTAAAGTTCGGAGAAGATATGGAGAAGGACTTCTGTCGTGTGCAACAACCAAGGTCTTCTGGAAAACCTTCGCCACCTCATGAGGGAAGCAATGAATCAATCCAGCTGTAACAGTACGGATTTACCTTGTTGACCTCAACTGAGGAGGTAATGGGTGTGGAGTGGGAAGGAGCACTTTGAGTAACTCCCAATCCAGCTGACACGCCCTCTTTGTGTGAGCAGAGCTAGGAGATATGTGGGATTGTCTCAATTTCCTGGTGAGGTCCGCTGAGTCGTCATAACACCTCCACAGGCGCAAAGCCCCCGGGATGGATGATATCCGTCTGAAATTGCTCAAAGCTCTGGGAGTGGAGGTGCTGTCTTGGTTGACATGCCTCATCAACATTGCGTGGAATCTGGACGGTGCTAAGGAGTGGCAGACCGGTGGTTGTTCCCCTCTTCAAACAGGGGACCAAAGTGTGTGTGCCAATTACATGGGTATCAAACACTTCTCACTCCCTGGTAAAGTCTACTCCAAGGTTGCTGGAAAGAGGGTTCAGCCTCTAGTCGAACCTCGGATTGCATAGGAACAATGCGGATTCCTCCTGGCCGTGGAACAGCGGATCAAATCTTTCCCTCTCGCAAGGCTCTGGAGGGCCTGTGATTAATGCCCAACTCCTACATGGTTTTTGTGGATCCTGGAAAGGCGTATGAACCAGGGTCCCTCCGGATAATTGGTGGCGGTTGCTGCGGGAATATGGGTGAGGGGTCCCTCTCAGGGCCATCCATCTCCTGTATACCAACGCGAGAGCTGTTTCCGGGTTTCGTCAGTAATCGGACTCGTTCCAGTGTGAGGGTAATGAGCCTCCGCCAGGGCTTGCGCTTTTGTCACCAATCCTGTTTTAATATTTATGGACAGATAGCGAGGCGTAGTCGGGTTTGGAGGGTTGGCAGTTCGTTGTGCTCGGGAACTCATCGCTTCTTTTTGCGGATTAATGTGGTCCTTATGGCGTCATCGGTCTGTGACCTTCAGCAACTCACAACTGCCTCGGTTCCGCAATCCGAGTGTGCAAGCGGCTGGGATGAAGGACATCACCTCTGATCTTAGGCCATGGTTGCTCACGGAAACCGCTGGAGTGCTTTCTTCGGTGGGAGTGGTCCTTCCCCCAATTTGAAGGAGTTTTTAAGTATCCTTGGGGCTTGTTCGCGAGTGGGGGACCATGTAGCTGAGATTGGTCGAGAATCGGCAGCCGGTGCGGTATTAATTCCAATTATCGCACAGTGTGACAAAGAGAGCTGAGCCAAAGGCAAAGCTCTCGATCTACCGGCATTTTTTTCGTTCCTACCCTCCACCTCTGGTCATGACGGTGGGGCATGAGCGAAAGAACTAGATCCAGGGTACAGCAGTCCGAAATGGTTCCCGCAGGAGGGTGCTTGCGTCTCCTTAAGATAGTGTGAAAGCTCAGGCCATCCGGAGAGTAATCTCGGAGTAGAAGGCCGCTGCTCCTTCGCCGTTGAAAGGAGCCCTTGATTGGTTCCGGGCACTGGTAGGCGATCCTCCTGGGCGCCTCCCTAGGGAGGTGTTTCCGGCACGTCCGCTGGAGGCGCCCTCGCGGGGAAGACCCATGACCTAGGTGGAGAGTTAAATCTCAACTGTTACCTGGGAACCTCGGGATCCCCCGTCGGAGCTGGTTGATGTGGCTCGGGAAAGGGAGTTTGGGTTTCCGCTACTGAAAAAGAGCTGCTGCCCCCGCGACCCTATACGGATCACGGATGAAGCATGGATGGATGGATGGACAAAACTGCATTCTGTTTTTTAACCCAAACTTATCTTTTCTGTACGTTCGCCTACAATCTCAAAACAAATATCTATTTTGTGTAGCAATATTAACTATTTATAATACATTTTTCTAGTTAATGGACGTCTTGAAGACGATGGTATCTTGAAAACTAATACAACAGCTATTTTAGCTACAAGCAACAAGTATTAAAGAGATCTTATAAAGCCACATATTTCATTTTCTGTAACAAGGGTTACTAATCCTCTCATCTGCTAAATGGTACACCTAGACAGCATGTTACACAGTGAGACTTATTGCCTTTAGTTGGTCACATTTGTAGTTACCTTCGCAGACCACACCATCATCCTCATTGTGATACGCGTGGATCCACCCCCCTGTGCCTGCTTCGCTGAGCTTTGATTCCTGCCTGTGCATGTACATCAACCAACCAGATGGCCCCGCTGCCCTGTCCAAAGCTTGCATTTTGTGTGCTGACATGCCCTGCCACAGCCCCGCTGTCTACACACCACCTGAGACATCAACCAGTCCCAGAAATCGTCACAAACCGATCCCCCCTGTCCTCGTAGGACGATCGCTACTCGCCATAACAGGAACTGTTCCCCTCCATTGGCCGCGATGGCCCTGCCCCTCACCTGCTCTGCTGTTCCTACAGTTGTTTTTGTAGTTCATCCCCTTGACCGGGTGAAGGTCTTAAGTTGGTGACGAGGTTGGATGGTAAAAACTGTGCTGTGGGTTCTGTTTACCTGAAAAAAAGTGCTGTGAACTCACATGACCACACAGCCTTCCCGCCATCGCCTTACGTATTTTAGATAATCTTAACTTCTTATACCCAGTAGGCACTTTTGAGGAATATGCCATCCCCCTTGTTAGGCAAAATGACTCCAAATCCCCTTGTTTTTCCCTGTCATCTCCCCAGCAGCTCCATCCCCAGTAGCAGACAAATGTCCAGGGGCAAGGGTTGTTAAGTATGAATGTGTTATTTTTAGTCGCCTGACGCTTGATCGTTTATCTGACTGAGGATTGTGCAAGTTATAATCTATGGCCCGACCATGGCTCTAAACAGTCTAGATGTTTTCCTTTTATGTACATGTGGCTGTCATAAAAATGGCATCTTATATTTAGTAAATGTAATCAGAAATCTCTCTCTTCAGTTTAATCACCAAATAGAAACACTAGCAAACGTTGAAGGACCCACACTAAAAATCTATTTACTTAAGGTTGTTTGGTCTTTTTTCAAAAGGGAAAGTACAATTACACATAAATATGTGGTTAAAATCAATGACATTTTTTCCGCTTATAGCTTGAAGACATTTTGTTAATCTTGTTGAATGCCATCCCCAGTTCTACCTATCTGGTGGTCTTTCATTGATATATTAGAAGAGAAGGGTGTCAATCTGGGAAAAATTGTATTTTCTGTGTTTAAAAGTAACATTTGTTTACCCCAAGTTGACTGTTTACCTGAACGCCTTCTGAAAAACTCAGAAATGAGGAGCCACACAAACCCCCGGGCACCCCCATTATGGACCACATCCACAGCACTTGCTGTGAAAATAACAAAAGCAGATGTCTTAAAACCATATTTCAAATGTGCAGCCCTGCTCTAACTGTGTTCAGTATTTGTACTCAACATTAGAAATACTGTGTCAGACTCCAGACGTGGTGAAAAGGTGAAAGTGAAACCTCCCCAGCAAATGAAAGGATTTTAGTCGGTTTTTGTGTCAAGGACCCATCAAAGCCATGACTGGTCAACCCATAAAAGGTCCTTGTGATTACGAGTACATCAAAAGAGTTACTTTTTTAATCAAAACAAGACAAAAATTAGATAAAATCAAAATCGTTTATGGTAGGCTTAATACCATAATCCATCTCAGGTTATTGTAAACTAATGTAGAACATTGTTGAATCTGATACGTTTGTACATGCTAACATTCTTGTGTCCTTGGC
>NC_045755.1:1551826-1551949 GCF_008692095.1 Etheostoma spectabile
TGTATGTAGTTTTTCAAAGATACCATCGTCTTCAAGAAGTCCATCTTTCATCCGTGTGTCTCATATCAACAATATTATGTTGCATGTGTATCTGTTAGCTGGTTCACCAGTGAGGCTGGTCAA
>NC_045755.1:1551963-1552143 GCF_008692095.1 Etheostoma spectabile
GCTCTGGCAGAGTGGAAGTCTACCATGATGGACAGAATCTTCGGTTATTGAAGATTCTCATGATGATCTTATCTTGTATATAATATTTATCATCTTATCTCCTTCCTCTCACACTTTTATTTTGGCGACCTTACATCTTTTTCTTCAGTTCACCCACTACAGCCTTCTCAGTTTATTTGT
>NC_045755.1:1552153-1556941 GCF_008692095.1 Etheostoma spectabile
AACTCCAAGTGGGCCTTGATTTGGCTCGCCTTACATCCTCTGGTTTGAACCCATTCTCTGGCAATCTGGCATCCTACAACTGCTCCTGGGTCAGAGTGCATGATGGTTTAGTGTGGTATGAAGTGGAAGCAACAGCAGGTGCCTGTGGAAACACATTGAGGGTAAAGACTTACTGTTTTCTGACAATTTCATTACAACTTGGTCCTGCTGCTTCTACAGACAGAGAATGGTGTGAATGTTTATGGCCTGTGAGAGATGGCTATGTGTACAAGAGCAGGACCAGTTGTAAGAAAATTGGTCAGAAAACAATAAGTCTTTACCCTATAGTTTCCACAGGCCCTGCTGTGCTTGTCCACTTCATACCACACACAACCATCCTGCACTCTACCAGGAGCAGTTGTAGGATGCCAGCTATCCCAGAGAATGGGTTAAAACCGAGGAGTAAGTGCAGGCCAAATCAAGGCCCACATTGGAGTTTATCTGGGTCACAAATAAACGGAGAAGAGCTGTAGTGGGTGAACGAAGAAAAAGATTTTAATGTTGCTTAACCAAAATAAAAGTGTGAGAGGAAGGAGATAAATGATAAATATTATATACAAAGAGAAGAGCATCATGATAATCTTCAAAACCTGAAGATGTCTGTCCATCCATGGAGGACTCCCGACTCTGCCAGCGCCGCGTTTGTCGAGTGAACCAGCCTCACGGGTGAACCAGCTAACAGATACACATGCAACAAAATGTTGATAGAGACCCACAGTATGAAATGCTGTGACTCTTGAAGCACGTGGTATCTTTTAAACACTACATACAAAACAGCTATTTTAGGCTTACAGAGCATGCAAGTCATAAGAGAACTATAAAGCACATATTTCCATATTTCTGTAACAGTGGTTACAAATCCTCTCACTGCTAAAGGTACCCATAGACAGCATGGTTACACAGTGAGACTTCATTGCCTTTAGTTGTACACCTTTGGTAGTTATACTTCGAACCACACCAGCATCCTCAGTGTGATTACAGTCGTGGGATCCACCCCATTGTGTCTGCACTCGCGGAACTTTGATTCGCTGTGCCGGGTGATGCTTGGACATCCCACATACCAAGGGCCCACTTGCCCCCATGTCCCAAAGCGGCACTGTGTGTGCTGACATGGCCCTGCCACAGCCAGCTGTCTGACACCACACACTGAGCATCAACCCGTCCCAGTAAACGTTCACAACCGTCCCCACGGTCCACGAGAAGATCTCTCTCTGCCAAACAGGAGCTGTTTTCCTCGCATTGGCCAATTGACCTGCCCTCATGCTGGTGCTTGCCTACAGTTGTGTTTTTGTTAGTTTTCCACTGTACGCGTGGTGAAAGTTTTTTGGTGGTGGACGAGTGTTTGTGTTGGTAAAACGGTGGCGACGGGTTCTGGTTCGAACTGAAGAAAAGTACTCTGGAACTCACATGACAACTACAGCCTATCCTGCCATCAGCATTACAGTAATTAGGGAAAGCTAACTTTCGTTTAAACCAGTAGGCATTGAGGAATAGTCCATCCCCCCCTTGTGGTTAGCACAATGCCCCCCAAACTGCCCCTGTTTACTGTCATTCCACTCTCCAATCCCCTAGTAGCAGACAAATGTCAGGGGCAGAGGGGTTGTTAAGATAAATGTGTTATTAGTCTCCTGACGCATTGTTTGTTTAGTACTGAGGATTATGGACAGTTAGAATCTATGGCCACGACCCATGTCAAATTATCAAGTAGCCTAAACTGCCTGGGGATGTAAATCTATGGAGCTGCTAGTTGTAATGGTTGAGTACGGACCGATTTGTTAATCAGACTTTTTTTTCTGAGTTCCACCTAGTCTTGGTCTATAACTCTCTAAAACTATAGAGCATAGTCAGGGTGTGAAATCAAACAAAGAGCCTGTCCCCCTGTTGAAGTGAAGAATACGTCTACCTGGATAATAAGATCATGTTTGTGTTGTGCCACAAACTCATTCATGTTTTAACACACTATCCTTTACTGTACATTTGAACTTTCACTACAAAAAAATATCTATTGTTTGTAGCCAATATTATAAACTATTCGATTAAAACCTGTTTTTTCAGTTAAATGGAGACCCTCTTGAAGACGACTGCTTGGAAAAATACATACCACAAGGCTATTTTGGACTAAGGAGCATCAAGTAATAAAGAGAACTAAAGGCACATAATTTCATATTCTTTAAAGCTTGGTTAACAATCCTCTCATCTGCTAAATGGTACACCATATACAGCATGTTACACAGGAGATTAGTGCTTCGTTGTACACCATTTGATTGTACCCTTCGCAGACCCACCGCACTCCTCATTGTGACTTACGTCGTGGATATCCGCCAACCCCTTGTGTTCTGCAACCTCACTGAGCTTGATTCGCTGCCTGTGCATTGACATCATCCAACCAATGGGCCCGCTGCCCTGTCCAAACGTGTGACACTGGTTGGGTGCTGGACATGGCCCGGCCACATGCCCAGCTTCTACACCACCAACCTGATGCATCAACAGCTCCCAGGAAAATCGACAAACGCGTACCCCCACTGTCACGTGTGAAAGATCTCTACTCTGCCAAACAGGAGCTGTTTCCGTCCATTGGCCGATAGAACTGCCCTCAACTGCTCTGCTGTGCCTGCATGTATATTTGTAGTTTTCCCCTTGACTGGTGTGGTTGTTAAGTCTTTAGGGGTGCGGGACGAGTGTGATGTTAAAATGTGTGCTGTTAGTTCTGGGTCGAACTGAAAGAAAAGTCTCTGTGAACATACATGACAACTACAGCCTTTAACACTGCCATCAGCATTACAGTATTAGGAAAACGCTTATAACTTTACTATAACACAGTAGATATTAGGGAGGATGCCATCCCACCTGTTGCAAAATGCACCCAAATACCCCTTGTTTACCTGTCATCATCCCCACCTCCACTCCCCTATAGCACAGACAATGTCAGGGGCTAGAGGGTTTTGTTAAATTGAATGTGTTAGTTAGGTCTTCATACCGCATTTATCGTTTTAGATGACTGATGGATGCAAGTTAGATCTAATGGCCACGACCATGGCTCAAATATCAGTAGCCTACTGTGCTGTTATATAAATCTATGCGCTGTTTGGAATGTTTAGTAGCGGACAGATTGTAATCTGATTTGTTTCTGAGTTCCCCCTAGTCTTGGTTTCTATAATACTGCTCAAACTATAAGCTAGCAGCGTCGTGATTAAACAAAAAGACAGGCTCCCCCTGATGAATGTGCCAAGGAGTAGTTTCTGGATATAAGATCATGTGTTGTTGGTTGTCACAAAACTTCATCATGTTTTTAACACAACACTTAATCTTTACTGTACATTTACTTATCATTTACAAAACCAATATTATTGGTGTGGTAGCAAAAAATATTGAAGAGAGTTTGAGTAAGGACTTGAAGATGGTATCTTTTAAAAAACTACATACAACAGTTATTTTAGGATATCGAGCATGCAGTACATAAAGAGAACTATAACAGCACATATTTTCATATTTTCTGTAAAAAGTGGTTACAAAATCGCTCCTCGCTAAATGGATACACCATAGACAGCATGTTACCAGATGAACTTCATTGCCTTTAGTTTACACCATTTTATTACCTTCGCAGACCACACAATCTCATTTGTGTGATACACGTTGTGGATCCAACCCCCTTGTTGCTGGCACCTCGCTGAGCTTCTGATTCGCTGCCTGTGCATGTGACATAATCCAACCAAATGGGCCAACCTGCCCGTCACACAGCGGCACTTTGTGGTGCTGACATGGCCCTGCCACAGCCCAGGGTTTACTACACACACACCTGAGAACTCAACCAGGTACCGAGAATGTCACAAAAACCAGTCCCACTGTCCCCGTAGAGAAAAAAATCTCTACTCTGCCAGAAAAGGAGCTGTCCTCCTCCATTGTGGCCGATGGACTGCCCTCCAACTGCAGGTGCTGTTGCCTGAGTGTGTTTTTGTAGTTTCCCACTTGACCGGTTGGGAATTCTGGTAGGTTGGATGATGTAGGTGTCGGTTGGTACAACGTGTGCTGTTGTGTTTCGGTCAACTCAACGTAAAGTCCTCTGTGAACTCACATGACACACTTACAGTACCTTAACCTGCCATCGCATACAGTAATGTAGGATAAGCGTTACTTTCTTTATAACCAGTAGCAATTTTACAGTTAATATATTGCCATCCCATTGTTACGCAAATGACCCAAATGCCCCTTGTTTACCTGTCATCCCCACTCTCAATCCCCTAGTAGCAGACAAATGTCAGGGGCAGAGGGTTTGTTACATGATGTTGTTTATCTTCCTGAACGCATTGATCGGTTATCTGACTGGAGGATTGTGCACAGTTGAATTTATGGGCCACGACCATTGGCTCTAAGACGTAGATATGTTTCAGTTTATGTAATGGTGCTTGGCATAAAATGGCATCTTAATATTTAAGTAAATGTAACAATGAGATTCTTTCAGTTACTCCCAGCATAGAAACAGCAACGTTGAAAGTAACCACAAGGAAAAACTCTATTTACATTAAGGTTTGTTGGTTCTTTTCAAAAGGGAAAGTTACATAGTAAACAGTAAATCTGTGTTATACTAAAAGCATTTTTACCGCTTATGCCTTGAAGCATTTTGTATAATCCGGAAGCCCACCCCAGTTCACTCCTAGATGGGGTCGTTCATGGAACATATTAGGAAGAGAGAGGTGTCAACCTAGGGAATAATGTATTTGACTGTATTTAAAAGTAACCTTGGTTTTACAG
>NC_045755.1:1556966-1557071 GCF_008692095.1 Etheostoma spectabile
TCTTTCAGACCAACAGCACACATGCCGTCTACTCCAATATTTTATTCATCTACCCAATTAACAACACATCCTTCATCATTCCTGTGAGTCTTCCCTTCTCCTGCG
>NC_045755.1:1557081-1557199 GCF_008692095.1 Etheostoma spectabile
GGACACAGACACCAGCCTCAATGTGGCTATCAGACCATTTCTGGCGTGAGTAGTTTTTTATTAAATGTGAACAGTTGAAAAATAAGGAAGCTCCTAGGTGTATAATTGTTGTGCTGTG
>NC_045755.1:1557209-1557391 GCF_008692095.1 Etheostoma spectabile
ATATTAATTATAGTATATGTAAAATTTTATTATAAATAAAGACATACCTGTTTTTCATTTTGGCATACATTGCTGTATGCCACAGTGTCTTACCAAGTCATCTAAGCCACAACAATCATCACCACACACAGACAGTTACAAAACAAATATCAGCAGGTAAAACTTAACCCCAGAAGAAAAAT
>NC_045755.1:1557433-1557889 GCF_008692095.1 Etheostoma spectabile
GTTATGGATTGATTGATATTGCACCACGGGAACACCAGAAGCTGGATCTCAGCACGGAATTACCTAAAAAAGCCTGAGTGATGGTTATACTCTTTAGCTGATAAGTATTGAAAAAACATATGTATGTTGCATGTTATTTGTATATGAATGGACTACAGGAAGGAATATACAATTAACAAGATAAAATAAACGGAAAAGAAAAAAAAAAATGGAAAAAAGACTTGCCATACACAAAAAAACATATTTTTCTTGTCAGGCTGGCAGGCGGCATTTCAGGCTCAGGTACCAAAGCCAGAGCCTCCATGTCTCTGTTCCGCACCTCACACTACACCGAGACTTATCCAGCAGGCCGGGTCACCCTGCCAGTGGGCTCGCTATTGTATGTGGGCGTCTCTGTAGAGGAGAGAGATTCAAGCTTTGCAGTTGTTCTGGAGGACTGCTACGCCACTCACTCAT
>NC_045755.1:1557914-1558931 GCF_008692095.1 Etheostoma spectabile
CACCTCAATCATCAAACCCTGACGATTCCATCCAACACCCTCTCATCCAGAACAAGTTAGTATCTCTCTTGAGCATCAGCAGATAGTTTGGGCAGTTAGTATGATGAATGGGGAAAACAGTTTATGTATGGTGACATGCTCATCCTCTCTCCAATTGTCCCACTGGACCGCCAACAGTGTCAGTGGATGAGGAGCGGATCATCCCTCGTGCCGTTCTGCCTGCTCCACAAGGATTCTAGGGCCGTTTACTTATGGCAGCCTCAGACTGTGCGATACGGACGAGCTTCCTCTTTGTGTTACTGTAAGTCACACCTTTCACTTTATCAATAGCTCCAATCTATAGCAATAAACACTGGGGTTGAGGTATTTTCCCACCCTATTCTCCCACGTAGCCTTGCAAAGTAGGACCTACGCTTCTGTTTCCAACTCTGATCGTCTGGTACCCTCAGTGTATTGGACCAATACATGTGTGAAAAGTATGAGTTTACAATTTGGTTACAGGGTATAGGCTCTGAACATAATGAAACTATAATGAATCACAACCATGCATTCTTCTTTTTTATATGTAAGGGGGACAAGCACCTGAGTGGCTGGTAACAGTAATATACAAAACATATTTCATATTGTGATATTATTTTGTTTTAAGATAGGTTTTGTTCTAAGACATCAGATATAAAAAGAAACTGGTGTTTCAATCTAAAACTTTGGTACGGTGGGTTATTGAAAGGTTATAATGAAAGTGACAAGTACCAATACTTTTCTTCTCTCTGGTGTGATTCCCACTACAGCCCGGAGGAACTGTATTTCATGTACCCCAGACTAAGTCTATTTTTAAAATCCATTGATTATTGTTTAGATCCCTATGACAATACTGCGTTTCAATAGAACAAGTTAGTATCTCTCTTGAGCATCAGCAGATAGTTTGTGCAGTATAATGGAAATGGGGAAAAAAGTTTATGTATGGTGACATTGCTCCTTCTTCTCTCCCAGATGTCCCACTGACCGCCAACAGGTGTC
>NC_045755.1:1558941-1559690 GCF_008692095.1 Etheostoma spectabile
AGCGGCTCATCCCTCCGGGCTCGTTTCTCTGCCCTGTTCTTCCGGCTCCACAATGATTATAGGGACGTTTACCTTCATTGCAGCCTCAGCCTGTGCGATACGGACGAGCTTCCTCTTTGTGTTACTGTAAGTCACACCTTTCACTTTATCAATAGCTCCAATCTATAGCAATAAACACTGGGGTTGAGGTATTTTCCCACCCTATTCTCCCACGTAGCCTTGCACAAGTAGGACCTATCGCTCTGTTTCCAACTCTGATCGTCTGAGTACCCTCAGTATTGGACCAATCATGTGTGAGTATGAGTTACAATTTGGTCTCAGGGATGATGCCTGAACATAATGAACTATAATGAATCAATAACCATGCATTCTCTTTCTTTATATTTAGGGGACAAGTCACCTGAGTGAGCTGGTAACAGTAATAATACAAACATATTTCATATTGTGATATTATTTTGTTTTTAAGATATGTTTTGTTCATAAGACATAAGATTATAAAAACTGGTGTTTTCAATTCTAAAAACTTTGTTAAGGTTGTGTTTTTGAAAAAGGTTATAATGAAAGTGAAGGTACCAATACTTTTGTTCTTCTCTGTAAGAATTACCACTACAGCCCTGATATAACTGTATTTCATGTAAATGACTAAGTCTATTTTTAAATGCATTGATTATTGTTTAGATCCAATGACAACTTGTTCAAATTGTGGTATAAACTGTGTAACTGATATGTGTGTATGTGGCAGAAAATAA
>NC_045755.1:1559740-1559958 GCF_008692095.1 Etheostoma spectabile
AATGGAAACCATGGCACATTACCAGACTGAAGGTTCTCAACAATTATTTGATGCATTGTCTTTATATTAGGCACAGTTACGGTGGCCAGCAGATGAACTATAATGACTGTGGTAAACCCCTAACTCTTCCTATATATATACATATACATATAAATATATACATATAGTGAGGAAAATAAGTACTTGAACACCCTGCTATTTTGCAAGTTCTCCCACTT
>NC_045755.1:1559968-1560205 GCF_008692095.1 Etheostoma spectabile
GAGGGGTCTGAAATTGTCATCGTAGGTGCATGTCCACTGTGAGAGACGTAATTCCAAAGACGTTAGTTCCAGATGGAAACACTAGTTGTCAGAAGTGGGATTTGAACCCACGCCTCCAGTGGAGACTGCTGCCTGAACACAGCGCCTTGGACCGCTCGGCCATCCTGACTGAGCTTGGTGAGGAAAATGGCCCTGCCGCTCTCCTCATGCCACAGGCTCTCCAAGGCCTCGTTGTGG
>NC_045755.1:1560215-1560628 GCF_008692095.1 Etheostoma spectabile
TTGCTTGTTTTTTGGTGGCGTGGCGATGTCGTCTAGGGCAACTGGGATGACGCGTTTTCGAGGACCATTTGATTTTGCCGTCTTTTGACACAAATCTTTCCTCATCTTGCTCGTCCTCCTCTTGCCCCTCGTCTTCACTACTCTCTCCTTCCTCACTACCGTCTTCATCTTCATCTTCTTCTTCTTCTCCCCTTTTCTTGTCCACCCTCATCTTCTGCATTTACTTTCATCGTCTTTGTTGTTGTTGTCGTCGCAGCAGCAGTTTTTTTGTCTTCCGTGGTCGTGCTTGTGTTGGTCCTCTTGTGGTGGTAGTGGTGGTCGTTGTGTTCGTCACGGGCCTCTTGTACTTTTTCTCCTTTCTGTACCTTTGCTTCAGCGAGGACATTGGTGCCGCTCACGAGAATCCGATGCAG
>NC_045755.1:1560638-1564855 GCF_008692095.1 Etheostoma spectabile
AGAGTCAAACGACGGGCCATGCTGCCTTGCACCTGGCTGCCGAGCCACGTGCAAAAAGTGCACAGGTCCAAAACAAGGTGATGTAAAATGACAACAACAAGAAGACAAGACAAATGTGTCTACAGTGTATACTCCGTGTGTGTGTGTGTGTGTGTGTGTTTATAAAAAAAATGTTCAGTAGACTGAGGTCAAGCCTTTGGTTGTTTTTTTAACCTGCCTTTCCACTCGCCTTTGCCTTTCCTGTATTTACTACAAGTACTAGTCGCTGGCCAGGATCCCCGGGACTCGAAGGCTGGACGATGCGAGGGTAGCAGAACTAATACGATCGATTGAATGTACCACGGGTCCCCATGACCCGAATATATATATATATATATATATATATATATATATATACATACTAGACTAGTTTTACTGGGGGGGGGAATCCCGGATCACTATCTTTCCCACTGAAGTCTTTGGTTATGTTGTCTGGGCATGCTGCTTGCCCACACTTCCGACACACACGGGGGACACGGAGCACGGAGCTAACAGCTGAAATGAATTATGGACATAAAGTGGATAAATCTTGGATGTTACCGTTTGGATTTAATGCTCAACGACCCTGAAAAAGGGCATAAGTTCCAGGCTGGATAGAGAATCACCTGTAGAGGCTAGAAAGACCCTGAAGAGACCTGCTTAACCGGTAACTCATTAGCTTTTAGCAGCAACAATCTATAAGTTTTTATCTTTTATGGTTATTAAATGATTTAACTATGAATCAGAGGTGCTGTTTTTGCTCGTGGGCGAGTCTCGGATCCACAGGGTCAGCATTCTATAGTCCCATAAGCCACACACAGGTCAGCAGTCAATTGTGCTTTTAAAGTCCACCTTTCCACAGAAATTCACTAATTTTCTGCATTTTTTTATCCTAAGGTGGATGACCACAAAACAGGTCATTCGGTCAAGCTACTTTTTCCCTCAATAATGAGGAGTTCAAGTGGCTTGAATACTTAAAGGGCATGTGTTGTAGACCAGGCCAGGACAGAAATTATGTATTCCACTCAAGGCAAGGCAAGGCAAGGCAGCTTTATTTGTATAGCACATTTCAGCAACAGGGCAATTCAAAGTGCTTTACACAAAATCAGTTAAACAGATAAAACACAAGTAAAAACAGTTAAAATCACAAGCATTAAAAACCGGTAAAACACATGAATAGACAGTTAAAAACAAATAGAAACATAAAACACAAGAATAAAAGTTACAGTGCAGCAAAGAAATTTAAAGAAATGGCAGTCATTTAAAGAAAGGCAGCATCAAAAGAAAGGTCTTCAGCCTGATTTAAAGAACTGAGAGTAGCAGCGGATCTGCAGGTTTCTGGGAGTTTATTCCGATATGAGGAGCATAGAAACTGAAAGCGCTTACCCTGTTTAGTTCTGACTCTGGGGACAGAAAGCAGACCGTCCCAGATGACCTGAGAGGTCTGGGTGGTTCATAGTGTAGTAGCACTTAGTCAGTTTTGTATGGGCTATAGTCCCCTGGCGATAAGGTTATGTAAATTTGTGTGTCGTCGCATAACTATGGAAATTTTGTGTTGTCTCCATAATCTGGGCCAGTGGGAGCATGTAGATGTTAAACAGAAGAGGCCCCAGAATAGAGCCTTGGGGAACTCCACAGTCATAGTTGTATGCTCGGATGTATAATTACCTATTGTCACAAAATAATCCTATTCTGTAGTAGGTTTCAAACCAGTTTAGTACTGAGCCAGAAAGTCCTACCCAGTTTTCCAATCGGTTTAGTAATATGTCGTGGTCGACCGTGTCAAATGCGCACTGAGATCAAGTAGTACTAAGATTGAAATTTGCCAACCTGTGTTAGGTGATGTCATTAAAAACTTTGACGAGAGCCGTTCAGTGCTGTGGTTGGTCGGAAACCAGACTGAAGGTATCAAAACTGTTGTTAGTGACAGGAAATGGCTAAGTTGTAGAAAAACCGCTTTGTCAATGTTTTACTTAAAAACGGAAGGTTTGTATTGGCCTATAGTTCTCATTATTGATGTGTCTAGATTGTTCTTTTTAATAGAGGCTTGATTACTGCAGTTTTCGGGCCTGTGGAAGATTCCTGACAGAGAGTGTTCACAATCTGTGAAGATCAGAGCCAAACAAGTTGAAACATTTTGAAAACACCGCTTGGTAGAATCAAGGCAACAGGAGGAGGATTTCAGATGTGATAATGTCCTCCAGGTTTTCATGGTTGATTATATGAAATTCTGTCATATTGGAAATAGTTTTGCTTGAACACGGTGACAACACTATCCTGAACTTGATATGGAGGCACTGACTGTTTGTCTAATCTTCAGAATTTTGTCTTTGAGAAGGAGGCAAAGTCATTGCAGGCCTGGTAGATAAAGTTCAGATGCTAGGCACTGGGGGTTTGTTAACTTATCGACAGTAGCAAACAAAGCACGTGATATTATTGTTTCTAGAGAATATCAGGAAAAAGGATCGCCTTGCATTCCTCAGTTCCAAATTAAAATGCGAAGTCTCCTTTATAGGTGTTAATGGACCAGGAGATTTGTTTTTCGCCACCTTCGTTCAGCTTTCCTACACTCTCTTTTTTTGTTCACCAGTAGGACATTTCTCCATGGAGATCTTTCTTACCAGAGACAACTTTGACCTTAGCGGGAGCAATGGGATCAATAACAATTGTAATTTTACAGTTGAAATTATCTACACGCTCAGTGATGAGAGCCAGAGAGGGCTGTTGTGGAGGAGAAAAGCTGTATAAATGTGTCACGGTGTAATCAGTGATATACCGTTTTCTGGTTCACATTTTTGGACACTTTGGGCACAGAGACAGTGCCGTGTAAAGAAACACAGGATGATCTGAGAGAGCAACGTCAGTCACCAAAACTTGGAAATGTTCAGACCTTGAGGACAATCAAGTCCAGAGTGTGTCCCTTATGTGGTGGGCTCTGTCACATGCTGAGTCAGTCCCTGTTCTCAAAAACACAACACAGTCTTTGGTCCCCTGTCCGGGGGTTGTCAACATGAATGTTAAAATCACCCCGCAATGATTACACAATCAAAGTTAATACAGATTATAAACAGCAGTTCA
Organism: Etheostoma spectabile; assembly: GCF_008692095.1. Lineage (NCBI taxonomy): Eukaryota > Metazoa > Chordata > Actinopteri > Perciformes > Percidae > Etheostoma > Etheostoma spectabile. The sequence continues at coordinate 1,563,735 of NC_045755.1, forward strand.
GTGAAGTCATCAATGAAGGTTGCACAATATTTAGGTGGCCTGTAGATATTTAGATATCGTTGAGGGGAAGATCTTAATGAAGAGCAACATATTCAAAAGAAACAAAATTTCCATAACATATTTCGTCAGTGGAATGAGTCATTAAACAAAATAGCGACTCCACCTCCTTTCTATTCACTCTATTCTCACTCATAAAACGAAGTTAGGGGGAGCTGGACTCGATGGAACGCAGCGCTGTTATTATTGTCTAACCAGGTTTCAGTTAAAAACATAAAATCTATATGTGCTTAATAAAAAATCATTGATTAAAAATGTTTCCTGCCAAAGACCTGACGTTAGTAAGCTAGTGTTAGTTTGTTTTCTTTTGGGCAGGCTGTAGCTGACGAGGAATGGATGCAAATTTGCTAAGTTTGCAGTTAAGTGCTTATTACATCTTTTCCTATTACCTACACAAAATAAATTGAGGAAGAATTGAATCCACAGGGCCCTGGCTTGTCTTGGAAAAGTCATTAGTATCACTAGTCCTGCAGCACAGGCCCGGCACATATCAGGATCAGTGCTTGCTAGATTTGCACACAAGCGTCCTTATCGTCTGGGGGGAGGGTTTTGACATCCTGGTAGTGGGGCTTGGCGTTTTACTTTTGCCCGGGGTTGAGCCATGGGGGTAGGAAGGGGTGTATAATTGATGGGGGAAATAAGGGAAAGGGTGTGTGGAGATATCAGTATTGACAGCGATGAATCCTCAGAAGGTTCGGGGTTGGGAAGGTTTGAGGGGTGCTGGACGGGTGAAGAGGGGAGTGGAGGTTTCGTGTCTCTGCTCTCTGGTCTCCCATGGTCAAATCTTTGCACAGGTGGGGGCTGTGCTGGATCACTGCCACACTTTGTTGTGTCTTCCTTTTGTTTTGATTCGTCTTGTCTCGTGTCCTTGGCAGAGGGAGCAGATGTGTAGCGCAGAAAGTAAAGCAGATTAGAGGTGAACAGCTTTACTCCTGGGTTGTTAAGGGAAAGTCTATCTGCTTTAAAAAGATGTCTGCGCTCCCAGAAAATGTTAAAATTGTCAATGAGCTGCAGCGAATGGACGGTACATTCAGTTGAAAGCCATTTGTTTAGTGCCAACAGTC
>NC_045755.1:1564865-1565342 GCF_008692095.1 Etheostoma spectabile
CTCATCTCCTCTTCTGACTGACGGTATAGGGCCACTGATAAACACATTTAGACGCGTTTAGAGAGCTGACGGTGTCCAGCAGTTCCTTAAAGTCCAGTTTCTGCAATTCAGACTGTTGCTTTACAACATCACGTGACCCGATATGCAGTATAATGTTCTTCACAGTTGGGTGTGCTGCCACGATATCTGGGATTTTTTGGGTCAAGTCAGACACTGTGTCTTTGGGAAAACAGAGTATTTTGGTGTTTTTACTGTTTTTTAAATCTTTTACACTCAACAAACAGCAGGCAGATTAAGAAGCCGTTAGGCTTTCTCCATCTGGCTTGGGTGGATGCCAGTATGAAGGGGAATGTGACTTTTCACCCAGATCCGGATCAGCGTCTTCACTCAAGTAAGAACTTAATATAAGTTTGATTGAGATGAATTGAGATGATGTTTATGTTTGCATTTAAATTGAAGTAAATTTGACGTAAACAC
>NC_045755.1:1565352-1565767 GCF_008692095.1 Etheostoma spectabile
CTGGGTGTTTTAGGTTTATTGGGAGTGTTGTTTAAGATTGTTGACATACATTTGCTTTCAAGTACTGTTATCATATCATCATTTGTAAAAAAGTCTTTGTTTGGGTTTCCAGGCCAGCAAACACCTCTCCAAAACGGAGAGAAAGCAGGTGGTCAAGAAGATGTGCCATGACCCCAGCTCCGCAGACAGATTTTACGTTGCTCTGCCGGACAAGGTTACAGGCTCCAAAACTAGAAGGTTAAGGTTAAAAGCCCTGCAAAATGCTCTGGAGGTGATGATGAGGATCTTGAGACAAGTTCAAGTGGGGAAGAACCCTGATATGATGACCACACAGACTCTGACTCTTCATTGTCCGAGGAGGAGTTGAGAAGATGGAACATAATTCAATTACACATTTCATAAAGTTCTCATATTG
>NC_045755.1:1565777-1566121 GCF_008692095.1 Etheostoma spectabile
AAGAAGCATGCAACTCATTTATAAATACTATTAATATGCTCTCCCTCCCAGCTGTTGCCTGGATCTGACTCACGAAAAAAACACGAGTAAAATAAACTTTGCTACTGTGTGTTTATTTAAATATGGGTACAACTTAGATGTAGGGGTACACGTTACAACACGTTACAAATTAAACTGAGATGTCAGGGTTTCAATCCCCACCTCTGAAAAGTGCCGCTTCTTAGCCGGATTACATCTGGCCATGTCATAAATAGGAGGGCCGAGGCCTCAAAACCGAGAATATATTGGGGCGTTATATTTAAATTACGATCGTTTCCAGCCGCTGCATTTATCAATGTACGATC
>NC_045755.1:1566131-1566368 GCF_008692095.1 Etheostoma spectabile
TCTGATTGGTGTGATACGAACGTTTAATGAATCTCACGTGAAGCCTGTCATAAGAGGATTTCTGCGCTCATGTCTGCGCTGGTTTCTACGTTAGGTTGATTATGAGGGCCAGTAGCTCTAAGGATGTGCTTCAATCCATAACTGAAGTGGACACACTAATGAGTAGAACTATGGTGCAATTTGTTTACCTTGTCATAAGCTAAAGCCTTCTTCCAAGCTAAAAGAAAACAAGGCGCT
>NC_045755.1:1566378-1566854 GCF_008692095.1 Etheostoma spectabile
CGCACAGCTGGGAGTGCTTGAGAGCACCTTTGAGGTGCAGCAGGATTTTTGGCTGATATGCTTTGGGTGTCTTTAGGTATGAGCCCAAATAGTTGTTGAACGACAAAGACAAGACAGCGATCAGGTGGTGGAACTGGGTTACTGAATTCCTGTCCATGCAACCAATGGAAATGATCAAAACTTGTACACTGCCCAACCACTTACCAATCACATCACTGGAAAGTCAGCATTACTACAGGGTAGTGGATGTCGATTCGTCAAAATGGACGGTGTGTAGTTGCCTCTTGTACAAGAAGACCCCCATGGATTTCAAGTCCTTTGCCATAACCACTCGGCCACAACAACCTGAAAAGCAGAGCTCCACCTGTTTGCACAAATGTTCATAAACTTTTCAATTGGTTAGTTGTAGTACTAAATCGTAGTACACTGCCTGTATCTGTGGATCCTCTTGGAGGCAGCTTGATTGATTGATATGC
>NC_045755.1:1566864-1567207 GCF_008692095.1 Etheostoma spectabile
GTACCATAACAGAGATCTATTATTTTATCAAATTGGATTGGGCAAGTAAACATTCTGGTTACTTCTTGACAAATAAAGCAATTAACCACAAAACAAAAACTACTGCAATTGCTGGGAATCAAACCCAGGTCAACTGCCTGGAAGGCAGCTATGCTCACCACTATACCAGCATTGCATGCTGATGCATACCCCTATGCATTTCCCTTCCTACTCAACACGGGCATAAAGCCTGTCGATTACTTTACACAAATGTAGCTGTTTGTGTAACTACAAGTTTTGAAGCCATATTCAACATTACCATTACATGTTTTACCCAGATTTCTTCTTTTATTCAGTGATATTT
>NC_045755.1:1567217-1567307 GCF_008692095.1 Etheostoma spectabile
TTTCCTTGCGGGAGTCATCCCAAAAGGATTAATAAAGTCTAAGTCTATCTCAGAATAAAGTTTTAAAAAACTGAAAATCTTCAGGGGATG
>NC_045755.1:1567317-1567421 GCF_008692095.1 Etheostoma spectabile
GTAGAGCGCATGCTTTACATGTATGAGGACCAGGCATCTCCAACAGGTGTAATGGTAGAGTCTTTAAAAGAGCTGAAAAAGATATTACCTTCTGTGGTAATCTG
>NC_045755.1:1567431-1567522 GCF_008692095.1 Etheostoma spectabile
GTAGGGTTATAGAACGTAGTGGTAGACTAAGACCTCCTGAGACACAAACTAAGCAGTAAACTCTTTCTTTTATACCTCAGACTATCAGACA
>NC_045755.1:1567532-1568011 GCF_008692095.1 Etheostoma spectabile
CACTTTAAATGTACATGTTTTACAGTTTCTAATTTACTGTATTTATGTACTTGTACTGTAGTGTAGTATATTTATTTCATTATGCTCCAGTTTTAATGGGTGTTACGGCGGATATGAGCACTGTAGTTTCCATTTTTATGGATCCACTTGGACCCCCACAGGAAATAAAAAAGGGCTCGTTCCAGGTCTAAAACTTTTTTTTGTGGGTGGGATACTCGTCAATTGATCAGCGAGTTCATGTGAATGTTTTTTCAAAAATCTGAAGAAATTCCCTCCAGTGGGTCATGTGTTATCACATCCACAAGAATGGGAAGTGCGTTTATATATATTAACTCCCTTCAATAGCTCAGTTGGTAGTTTTGCTGACCTCTGAAGTCCAGGGTTTCCTCTATAAAGAAATGTTTAAAAAGGATCTTCTCCATGGTTACTGGTTGAACAATGCTGAAATGTTTTCTAAGTCATTCCTATTATCCTAACTT
>NC_045755.1:1568021-1568338 GCF_008692095.1 Etheostoma spectabile
TTGACTGTTGAATTCATTAAGTGCTACTTGTTGGGGCAGTTGAACATGACAATGCTACAGACTGTAACTGAAGCTAGATGACATTGGAATCACATTCAGATCTTCTCAAATGGAGACACTGATTGTTATTGTTTTCATAAGTGCTTCTCTTTGGAGTTGTCTTGGTTGTGAGTTCATGATCAGACACTTACAAATGCAGAGGCAGTAGATTTCACCAGTTGTCCACCGCTAGCTAAATAAATAAAATAATGGGAGTTTTAGAATAGATATTCAGTAGGAACTGGTACTTTCTATTGCTGAATGAGCTCTATCTGGAG
>NC_045755.1:1568348-1568564 GCF_008692095.1 Etheostoma spectabile
TTGCCCCAAAGAAAGTCATTGGACTCTAATTGACCACTCTTAGACTGTTAATGTCATACATTGGGATGATGGTTGTCTCTTCATGAAGCCATTCATTTCTTACAATAGTCAAGACCACTGAAACTTGATCAGAAAGAAAGTAGAGTTGAGTAGAAATGGCTGCATCCAGTATTTAAGACGGCAAATCTGTGTAAGGAACCACTTCCACTGCTTCTA
>NC_045755.1:1568574-1569895 GCF_008692095.1 Etheostoma spectabile
CAGAAGATGCCGGAAGAAACATCGGGACTATGGAGAAGATCATGAGCAAAGAAGGTTTATTACTGTAAGACTTTGACTTTGGTCTAACTCAAGCATTGGCATTGGATTGATTTTAGTTATTGCTAACCTATGGGGTTGTTTTTCTGACAACTGAATCACAGGATTTTATCTAAAGACTTAACAGTAACAGCTATTTTACATTGGGTTACTAGTTAGAGAATGCAACAGACTGTAACTGAAGCTAGATGGCATTGGAATTACATTCAGATCACCTCAATTGGAGACACTGATGATTCCCGCCTAACAATTTTCGGTTCCCAGAACGTTCTGGGAACATTCGTTTTTGGTTTGTGGGAACGTTCCCTGAAGGTTAGGTTTGGTTGTATTTTGGTTGTGTGTTGGTTAGTCGGAAGGTTTTCTTAACGTTCTGGGAACGTTGTTTTTGGTTACATCGAACATTCTCAGAACGTTCCCCTAATGTTATCCTAACGTTGCAACCTTTAGAGAACGTTACCCGAACGTTATCCTAACATTGAAACCTTTAGAGAACGTTACCTGAACGTTATCCTAATGTTGCAACCTTTAGAGAACGTTACCCGAACATAATCCTAACGTTGCAACCTTTAGAGATTCTTTTTTACATTCCTCTAACCTTTAAAAAACTGTTGCAACCATGATACCAATTGTATTATTACTTTAAACTTAGCAGGAATTAAAGAAGAGGCAAGCTTGATGGGGTTTAAAACTTTAATATACAATATAAAAAAAATACAAAACTTACAATAATCACAATCAGTTTTATTGGCAATTTAGACACAATAGTGCAAATTCTGCGTGCAAGATGCATATTGGAATATAAAGTACCGTATTTTAATACTAGACCATAGCTGTATTCATACGATAGGTGTCTGTTATGTTAACAATAACACATTAACAGTTATTCAACTAGCTATAAGATAGCACACAGAACAAGCCGAATAAGGTAGGTACCCGCTATGTTAATGTCACATATTAACAATTATTCAACCAGCAATAGCACACAGAACTACCAACAGGGTGTTGATTATAATTACCGTTGAAAAGCCTCTCAGTCCCGTATGGACGCGTCCTCCATCTATTCCAAAAATCTGTTATATTTCTCTGTGTTAATGTGAGTAATTAACTGGGGAAGTTTCCTGTTGATATATGTTAGTTCATTAGTTGGACCCTTTTCTGCTATAATGACCAGATGTTAATGTTATGGGGGAAGCAGCGTTCAGTTTATATGCTAATCATATCTGGAACAAACTCCCAGAAACCTGCAGGTCCGCTGCTACTCTCG
>NC_045755.1:1569905-1570190 GCF_008692095.1 Etheostoma spectabile
TTTTAAATCAAGGTTGAAGACCTTTCTTTTTGATGTTGCCTTTCTTTAAATGATGATATTCATTTCTTTATTGTTTAATTTCTTATAATGCACTGTAACTTTTACTCTTATTTTATTTTTAACTATTTGTTCTTGTGTTTTATCTGCTGTCATTTTTAACTGTTTTTTTATAAATTGATTTTGTGTAAAGCAAAATGAATTGCCCTGTTGCTGAAATGTGCTCTACAAATAAAGCTGCCTTGCCTTATGTTATGTATAATCCAGATGTTCAAATGCCGTTTTCTC
>NC_045755.1:1570200-1570383 GCF_008692095.1 Etheostoma spectabile
TTTCTCAGACTGAGCCAAAAATCTCCACTTCAGCAGCACTTCCATGCACCTAACTTTCCAGTTTCACTCCAATCTATATTCTGAAGGTTTTTACACAGGGGGGTGTTCACATATCATTCAAAAATTGATTTATGGAACATTTCACATCTAAAAACCTGTCAACAGGTGTTTTTATGGCTGTTG
>NC_045755.1:1570393-1571162 GCF_008692095.1 Etheostoma spectabile
GTGATTGATGCAGTGATAAAAGGAGATCTCCAAAATCCTGTCTGGAAAAACCTTTGACTCTAATATGTCAACAACATAAAAGAAGAATTTAGAACCTTTTATAATATTCAGATTTCTCTTCTGTAAATGTCTGTCTCTGTGTGTCTCTGTGTGTCTCTGTCTCTGTCTCTGTGTCTCTGTTTCTGTGTGTCTCTGTCTGTCTCTGTGTGTGTCTCTGTCTGCGTGTCTCTGTGTGTCTCTGACTCTGTGTGTCTCTGTCTCTTTGTGTCACTCTCTCTGTCTCTGTGTGTCTCTGTATATATGGACATATATGGACTTCCCTCTGCAGGTAAAATAACATCTTAACTGAGCTCATTTCTCAAACAAAAACATCTCATCACTTCCAAAACCTCAATACAAGCAAATAAACCTCAAACTAATTTACAAAAACCTCTAGAAAAGAAAAGAAATGTTGATAAAAGCCAAAAACAAAAAGAAAAAACACTGAATGTGGAAACACATGAACAACAATCAGCTGTCATCAGCAAACATGGATACTAAATAAGACAAAGAGTTAAAACTCAGAATTTAACCCTTCAATGACTTCTGTCTATTTCACTTTACAAAACTCAGCAGAGTCTCCAGTAAACCAAGACCAATAACAATAATATCTTAGTCCAGCATAGAGCGGCTGAGTGAAAGTGGTCTGGACTCTGTGGAGGAGAGTCATAGTTTCAGAGACGCTGTAGAAGGACAGAATACCTGCACTGTGATCCAGGTACACTCCTAC
>NC_045755.1:1571172-1571364 GCF_008692095.1 Etheostoma spectabile
TGGAGGACACAGGACCTGAGACGGGAGTTTGGACATTGTTGGACCAAAATATATAACTGTTGTTATTACAATCTAACGCCCAAGATTTGTCATTTCGTCCAAATCTACATTTACCCGACCCCCCCGCTCTCCTAATATTCTTGTATGAGACTGCTACATAAAGTTCTCCTCTCCTCTCCACCTCCCAGTAAC
>NC_045755.1:1571374-1571995 GCF_008692095.1 Etheostoma spectabile
CAGACTCTCTCTACTCAAGACCTGAGGCCAGTCGGTAAATCTGTCTGGGTGACTAGAATAAGACTGTTGTTGTCTCATGAATGTTCCTTTCCTGTTCCCCTCAGATAATAACAGCCATGTGTTTGCTGTGTTTGGATCCAGTGTGATTTCACGTGAATATTGTAAGAATCCAGCTCTGGTCTTGGGCTCTGGTTGTGGCAGTAAAACGTCCACTTCAGTCCCTGTCAGTGAGACGTTTGTCCTCTTCTCTCTCAGGACGTCCTGTAGTTTATCTCTGAGCTCTGACACGGCCGCTGTCACGTCTTCAAAGCCGCTCAGAGGATGGATCTGGGCGCTGGATGCTGATTGGCTGAGTGGTGCCAGTGAGGGGTAGTTGTGTAGAAACTGGTTGTGATCCTCTGTGTGTGAGAGCTTCTTCAGCTCAGCGTCTTTCCTCTCCAGCTCAGTGATCTCCTGCTCCAGCTTCTCCTGAAGCTCTCGGACTCGACTCACTTCCCTTTCCTGCTGGGATCTGACCTGCTGCTTCACATCAGAGCTTATTTTCTTCAAGAGACGGATCAGCTCCGTGAAGATCTTCTCGCTGTCCTCCACTGCTTCATCAGCAGAGAGATTGATGGCCTC
>NC_045755.1:1572005-1572213 GCF_008692095.1 Etheostoma spectabile
TGCTGTTGAAGCAGCTTCACATCTTTCTCTCTGTCCTGGATTCTCTGCTGGATGTTTTGTCGTCTACCCTCGAGCTCTCTCTGCCTCTCAGCTTTCTCTGCTGCAGCTGATACTGTGTCGTGGCCTTTATGTTTCTCCACAGAGCAGAGATAACAGATAAGCTGCTGATCAGTACAGCAGAACATCTTCATCACCTCATCATGACGAG
>NC_045755.1:1572223-1572333 GCF_008692095.1 Etheostoma spectabile
TTCTCCTGGAGCTTCTTGGACGGCTCCACCAGCATGTGTTTCTTAAATGGAGGTGAATCATAATGAGGCTGAAGGTGTTTCTCACAGTAAGAAGCCAGACATTGCAGACA
>NC_045755.1:1572343-1572564 GCF_008692095.1 Etheostoma spectabile
TGGCTTTGAGTTTCCTCCTGGTGCAGACATCACAGGCCACATCTTCAGCTCCAGCGTAGCAGTGATCAGCAGGAGCAGCTTGGAGTCCAGTCTTCTTCAGCTCCTCCACTATATCTGCTAACATGGTGTTTTTCTGCAGGACAGGCCTTGGTGTGAACATCTTCCTGCACTGAGGACAGCTGTAGCTGTACTTACCATCCTCTCCGTCCCAGTGGCTTTTA
>NC_045755.1:1572574-1573634 GCF_008692095.1 Etheostoma spectabile
TGCAGTAGCTGTGTCCACAGGGAGTAGTCAGCGGATCCTTCAGTAAATCCAGACAGATGGAACAAGAAAAGGTTTCCCGGTCCAGCTGAACTCTCTGCGCCATCTCACCTCTCAGTGATGACTGACTCTGACTGTGACTTACAGACTCTGTGACTGTCTTATCAAATCCAAGTTCAAGGTTCAGCTTTATTGTCATTATACAATACAGGGAGGGGTTATCAAACATTGACTCATGCCAGGATGAGGAGTGGCACCTTGACTTTGGACTTTGTTTTCTCATCAACTTGAGCAGAGTTTTTAGTTCTGTGACAAAAAGGTACAGCATTAGGGAAGTGAGTTACCTAAAATGAATACCATAAAGAAAGCTGTCATGTTTAGGGCGATGCCAAACTGGAACATATTACCACTGCATTCAACACAGATTACAAGTGAGACCAGTTTAAAAAAGGAAGTTAAATCCTCACGGCTAATTCCTGCCATTTGAGCTAACTCAAGAGTGATCCACACCAATCCTGCCTCCATTAATGACATATTTGTTGAATTATCAGCTGAATTGTATACCTCTGACTGCCCTCCCATTGCAGACAGCACGCTTAAAGATATTCCTTTCCACCAAATAGACGTTGGGTGGCCTTATAACCACTGCTGAGGTTCAAGGAGCCATTACCTCGGCACGTAGCGGTAAATCCCTGGGGCAGAATGGCTTCACTATAGCGTAGTATAAAACAATATACGCTCTCCTCCTGCCAGTTCTAAGAGATGTGTACAACAAGGCTTTTTGGCAGCGTCACCTTCCAGACACCCTTTCATTATCCACTATCTTCCTAATTCTTAAGGTGAAAGATCCCCCGCTTTGCGGCAACTGTAGACCAAGAGGCGCAGCAGCTCTCTATGGGATCCACCGGAGACGCCGGAGGGGGAAGCGCGCTTGTTAAATTGAGGAAGCGGGGCTTTCGCACCGCGCTCCCCTCTATCCACCTGGCGAATGTCCGCTCTCTGGCAAACAAAATGGATGAACTGCTGCTCCTCAACAGTACTAACTCGGACTTCTGCAGATCTG
>NC_045755.1:1573661-1573803 GCF_008692095.1 Etheostoma spectabile
TCACTCCGCGCATCCCGGACAGCGCACTTCTCCTCCCGGGATTCAATCTTTACCGGGCAGATCGCATACAGGAGCTTACGGGGAAAACAAAGGGAGGCAGACTCTGTCTCTACATAAACGAAGGTTGGTGTACAGATGTCAC
>NC_045755.1:1573813-1573923 GCF_008692095.1 Etheostoma spectabile
AAATCCTGCAGCCCCCACTTAGAGTCACTATTCAAAAACTGCAAACCATTTTATTCACCGTGGGAGTTCTCCTCGTTCATTCTGGTCGCCGTCTACATCCCACCTCAGGC
>NC_045755.1:1573933-1574012 GCF_008692095.1 Etheostoma spectabile
GAGGCGTTACTGCACCTGGCCGACCAGATTACTAACGTGGAAAAAAAACATCCTGACTCCCTGCTCATTGTTCTTGGGG
>NC_045755.1:1574022-1574169 GCF_008692095.1 Etheostoma spectabile
AAAGCAAACCTCAGCCACGAACTCCCAAAGTATAGGCAGCATATTAAGTGTCCCGCCAGGGTAAGGTGACCAGATTTCTCAGGCAAAATCCGGGGCTCAAAAGTGTATTTACCTCCAAAACAAGTAATGTTTTTATTTTTGTAAAAC
>NC_045755.1:1574179-1574616 GCF_008692095.1 Etheostoma spectabile
GACACTAGACCTAGAGCTGTTCTTATTAGGGGCTGAGCCCCCCAGGTATGATCCTAAACCCACCCCTGCTGCTACTTATACTCCACTCCCCTAACCTATAGAAAGTCCTAATATTTCAGATAAAAAATCCCTCCTTACTTCAAGATAAAAGTCCTATATTTCAAGATAGAAAGTCTTAATATTTCAAGATAGAAAGTCCTATAGTCCAATATTTCAGATAGAAAGTCTTAATTTCAAGATGAAAGTCTCAATATTTATAATGTTTACTGAACTACTGACAGCTTTTGCTTTACTGCTCAAGGCTTGTTTCTGCTCATTCAACAGCTCATTGAGAATCAGATACAATGAAAACTACTGAGGACATATTTTCCTTTGACAGTGATGCAGTATTAAACCAGATTGCTGCAATGTAGCCTAAGTTAATAGGATAATTGTCC
>NC_045755.1:1574641-1593479 GCF_008692095.1 Etheostoma spectabile
AGCTGGATGTACGTTCATAAAAGTGCTTGTTAAGCTGCTAACAGACTCAGATTAATATCTAAGTGTCTGACAACATTATGGAAAGGATTTCTAAGGAGGTCGACCTTTATGTTAAAGATTAGATCCTTTTTAAAACATAAAAGTCCGCGAAATTCCGTTGGCTAAAAGCACTAGACCCATGTAAATAACCAGTGATTTGAGCATTGTAACACACGGCTTTCTAAAACGTCTCTGAGCACCGCTGGCTCTGGCTGTCGGAGTCTGCGTGTGTTGGGTGTGAGATTATCGGCTCCGTTTTGGCCGTTTTCTTCTTTCATTCCAATTGGGTCTGTCAGTCACAGTGAAAACCGGGGACGTTTCGGGGACAGATCCAGGGGACAGGTTGCCAAAATCGGGGACGTCTGGTCACCCTCACCAGGGACAATAATCAATGGACCACTGCTATACTACATTAAAGGACTCCTATCGCTCTGTCCCACGTGCAGCCTTGGGACTCTTGATCACTGTCTGGTTCATCTTGTCCCGACATACAGGCAGAAACTAAAATCTGTTAAACCTGTTGTAAAGAGGGTGAAAAGATGGACCATCGAGTCAAAGCTGGATTTACAGGCCTGCTTTGACTGTACTGATTGGAGTGTTTTTGAGGCTGCAGCCACTGATCTGGACAGACTAACAGACACTGTAACATCATACATCAGCTTTTGTGAGGACATGTGTGTGCCGACAAAAACCTTCTGCAAATATAACAACCAAAAACCCTGGTTCACAGCAAGACTCAGGCAGCTCCGTCTGTCAAAAGAGGAGGCCTTCAGAAGTGGGGACAGAGTCCTGTATAACCAGGCCAGGAACACACTGACCAAAGAGATCAAAGCAGCTAAGAGGAGCTATGCTAAAAAGCTGGAAAACAGCTTTTCAAACAACGATCCTCGGTCAGTGTGGAGAGGCCTGCAGACTCTCACTAACTACAGGAGACCATCCCCCAACACTGCTGGTTCTCAACAACTTGCTGACGAGCTGAACAGCTTCTACCGTAGGTTTGAAAAGACCACAGTCACATCCCTCCCCCACACCAACTCACCAACTCCCACTTCAGTCAGTCACCTTCCCCCACGTACACTGTCACCTACCCCCCTGTCCCCTCGCCTGCACTCACGATCTGTAGTGGATGTGCGCCAGCTCTTCCAGAGGCAGAAGATAGAAAGGCTCTGGCCCAGACGGTGGTCACCATCCTGCCTGAAAATCTGTGCAGACCAGCTGGCCCCCATCTTCACTCAGATCCTCAACAGATCTCTGGAGCTATCTGAAGTTCCCTCTGCTTCAAACGCTCAACAATCATTCCAGTCCCCAAAAAAACTCCATCTCGTACTAATGACTACAGGCCTGCCCCTGACATCTGTAGTCATGAAGTCCTTTGAAAGACTGGTGTTGGCCCACCTGAAGGACATCACAATCCCCTTGCTGGAGCCCTGCGGTTTGCCTACAGGGCAAAAGGTCGGTGGATAATCCAGTCAACTTTGGACTGCATTACATCCTGCAACACTTGACTCTCCAGGGGCTTAGCAAGGATCCTGTTTGTGGACTTCAGGTCGGCGTTCAATCATCATCCGGACATCCTCAGTACCAAACTCTCCCAGCTCACTGTGCCAGCCTCCACCTGTCAGTGGGTCACAAACTTCCTGACTGACAGGAGGCAGCAGGTGAGGCTGGGGAACATACACCAGCACAAGGACTATTAGCACTGGCGCCCCAGGGGTGTGTGCTCTCCCCACTGCTTTTCTCCCTCTACTCCATGACTGCACCTCAGGGACCCATCTGTTAAACTGAAGTCGCTGACGACACAACAGTCATCGGCTTCATCCGGGACGGTGTCAGTCGGCCTAAGACAGGCGGTGGATCAGCTGGCTCTCTGGTGCAGTCAGAACAACCTTGGAACTCTACACGTTAAGACTGTGGAGATGATCGTGGATTCAGGAAGCGACCCCCCACTTTCCCCTCATCACCATACTCAACAGCCCTGTGTCTGCTGTGGGAACCTTCAGGGTTCTGGGATCCACATATCCCAGGACCTGAAGTGGGAGCCAACACTGAATGTCATCAAAAAGGCCCGCAGAGGATGTACTTCCTGCGCCAGCTCAGGAAGCTCAACCTGCCTAAGGAGCTGCTGATCCACTTTTACACAGCCATCGTCCCGTCTGTCCTCTGCACGTCCATCACTGTCTGGTTTGGATCTGCCACCAAAAAGGACCGGTGCAGACTACAACGGACAGTTAGGACTGCAAAAAAAATGATTAGTGGTGCCAACCTGCCCTCGTCCATGACTTATACACATCCAGAGTAGGAAACGGCCAGGAACCATCATTGCAGACCCTTCTCACCCGGACACAATCTGTTCCAGCTTCTCCTCTGGTAGGCGCTACAGAGCACTGTAAGCCAAAACCAACAGACTCAGGAACAGTTCTACCCACAGGCCATCTCTCTGATGAACAGCTGACTACTGACCCACAGTGTCAGGTTCATTCTGGCCAATAACCCAGTAACACGGTCTCTACAGCACCTGTTTACTGGTTCCACTATTATCCATTTATTTAGTATTATTCATCATTTCATTCTCATATCTCACTTATTATCCATTATTTATTCATCATTCTCATTTCCTATTTCAGAACTGTTATAATGTTCTACTGTTCATATTGTAAATAATAACTAATACTATTTATCCCCGTACCCTTTGCACTATGTTCCACATTTAAATTATTTTTATGGTCTCTTCATTGCACTCATAGAGTATATATATTACAGTTTTTCTCTTGCTAACACACAATTTTGCAAACTAGTCTGGTTTTATCAAAATAAATAACACAATTCACAAAAACACCACCCAAACTGCAAAACATCATATATCCTCGCAAATGAAGCACTGCAACCAAAACACACATAGCATTATCAAAATCAAACTTTTGCATGAAATGCACACACTTCATTCACATTACCAGATTTTTGCCTAACCAACACACACTGTTGGGCATAATGAAAAGCACCCTCATCTTACTATGCCTTGCCATAATACAAATATGTTTTAGAGTTACATGCACAGAAATATTTGCAGATACACACACATGTGGTAAAACATTATTTTATGTTTCACTACAGTGAACAAGTCAGTGCAAAAAAATGCAGATATATTTCATGGAACTGAACAAAAATATTCTTACAAAAAACAGTAAACTGAAAAAGAAAATTTCAGACAAAATATATCACAGTAAAAAAAAGAAGCAAGAAAAATAATTACAGTTTTTTCCATTTGCCGCACAGCCGGTTCGGTCCAAACATCTCGGATCACAGCAATATGTCCCCCCCACAGACATCGAGGGGGGAGCACCTTGAGTGCCTTATCCATCCCTGAATTGCACCCACTCCATTCATCACATGCTCTTCCATAGCCTGCACAAGAGGCACGCGCACAAAGGGCCGCGGGTCGTATACCTTCACCACCGCCAGCCGAAAGAACTCTTCTTGAGGTTCAGACATGGTGAGAATGGTGGAGGTATCGCACGAAATGTTGGGTGGTCAGCGAACCAGTTTTGTACAGCGGCTGCACGATGAACGCTCACGTTGTCCCAACTACAACGTACCGGTTTCCTTGAGGTCTGCATCATTCATTGCTCTGGTAGTGTGAGAATGTTGTGAAGTCTGTCCAGAAATGTGAGAATATGTGCTGTGTTGTATGGTCCAAGGTTGACATGACGGTGGAGGACACATGCATACTGGAGATGGCAGAGCACACTGTGATGTCCCACCACGTTGGCCAGGAACATCTATGAGGCTCTGTGGCCAATGACGTTTCTCCCCCTTCTTCTGCTCTTTGCTAGGTTGAACAAAGCCTCATCTATAAAGATAAACTCATGTGGGATTGCATGTGCATCCATTTCCAGTACTCCCTGAAAACACATACAAATCTGTCAATATGGTGTTATCCAGTATACAGGGAAACAATGTTCCTCCACCATGGTGTCGTCTCTCAGTCCTTTAGAAAAAACAAAATAAAGAAATATATAGGGCTTGGACAATGCAGCCTAAATATTATTCTTTTCATAGTGCTAACATCCTGATTGGAGTGTTTACAATTAACCAAGGGTGTTGGCAGGTGGCACATGTAATTAGGCATTTAGCTCATGTAGTGTCATTTTAAAGGCAGTGTTTTGAAATGGCAAACATGTGACTTATGTCAGATTGTTGTGTCTTATGCAGGAAACTGTGTTCAGTGCATTTAAAAAGTGCCATTTTGAAAGCAAATGTGTGTAAAGCAGAAAATGTGTTTAGACTTTCTGAGACTTGAGAGGAAGTTTTGCTCTCTGTGTGTCAGTTTAATAATTGTGCTGTGCATGTCATTTTAGTGTGTTAGCAATTGGAAAAAACTGTAGTGTGTTCATAGTGTGGTATATATTGTTTGTTTGAATGTGTAGACATTGTGAGCAACAAGCTCCAAAGGAAAATTCCTCGTATGTGTCTTCATACCTGGTCAATAAAGATGATTTTGATTCTGATTCATTTTGAAGTCAATCCTCAAGTGGACCTCTAAATTCTCTCAAAGGTTGTCTTCAATGGGAGATGAAGTTATCTCGCTAGATCAGACAGGGTTCATGCTGGCCGACAGTCTTCCGATAACACTAGATGCCTACTTACTATCATCCACTCGTTAAGTAATGATAACTCGGAAATCGTGGTATCCCTCAAAGCCAAACAGGGCTCGAAGGGTCGAGGGGGACACCTATCGAGGTAATGGCCTGGTTTGGCTGGGCAACAATTTTATCCTGTGGGTCAGATGTTATATTCATCCCCTATGGCCTCAGTTCAAACTAACGACAAGTTGTCCCCCTTTCTCCTTTCGGAAAGGCCCCGACAGGGCTGCCCTCTGTCCCTGTCGCCATCGCCATCAAACCTCTGGCGTTTGCTTCATTTGGCAAAAGGTTTTCAAGGGCAACACACGATCTGGCACAACTCATAAAATCTCACTGTATGCGGACAACCTGCTCCTGTACATCTCTACCCCAGCTGTCTCACTTCCTGTGATTTTAAACTTCTGGAACGATAGAGTGCGTACTCTGGCTATAAGCTCAACTACCGGAAAAAGCGAGCACCTAGTGAGACTCTTACGGCTAGGCAGCTCCGCGCTTGTTATCGTCATTTTAGTGGGGTGAAGACGGATTCACTACTTGTTTTTTCATTAAAGCGTCCAGAGTACGCTATTTGGAAAGTTTTACCTCTGTCCACTGTGCTGAAACAGACCCTTGTACTAAAAAAGAGGGGGGGGGGGGGGCTGTCAATGGTGCTGAAGCAGAGCTTGTTACGAGATAGAGAGGACTGTCCATGGTGCAAACAGAACCTTTACTAAAACAGAGGGGGCTGTCCATGGTGCTGAAACAGAGCCTTGTTACCTGTGACGTGCTGACGATTACGATACGCATATTGTCTCATTTCCGGTGCTCCAATCTCACAGACACATTTTAGCTCCAGCAAAATCTACTCAACTGCTTTATTTCTAAGTCTGGTGGGCTGAGTGCCTGATTGTATGTAAACACTGTTATACTCGAGAACTTATAGTTTTATTATCTTACGCAACTCCTTTCTGATCTCACAGTTGTTAGAACGCCGTTAGATACCAGCTTAGCCATAGCTATGGCTAATTCCTGTCTCTTCTGTTTTCTCTTGCTCGTGTGTCAGATGTTAGATATTCCTCTGCCTCCTTTAGTGATGACAGTACATGTAATAATGGAGTATATTCGCAGCTCTGGAGGCGAGGCTTAGGGAGTTTTAGGCACGGCTCCACCATGGAATCAAACCATATCCCAGCTAAAAAATTTTGGTACCAGAACGTTCTTGGAACGTTCATTTTTGGTTGCGGGAACGTTCGGGTCCAAACGTTATCTTAGTTGCAACCTTTGGTGAACGTTCCCCTAACATTATCTTAACGTTGCAACCTTAGCAAACGTTCCCCTAACGTATCTTATCGTTGCAAACTTTAGCAAACCTTAATATCAATATAAAAAAAATTACAAAACATACAATGATCAGAATCAGTTTATTGGCAATAAAGACACATAGTGCAAATGTAGAGTGCAAGATTCATTTGGAATGATAAAGTACAATATTTAACATATGTAAATGGACTATAGTCACATTCATAAGGTAGGTGTCCGTTTTGTTAACGGTAACACATTAACAGTTATTCAAATACGCAATAGCACACAGAACTACCACCAGGGCGTTGATATAAATATCGTTGAAAAGCCTCCAGTCCCGTCGGCACTATGTTCAAGCACCCATGTCTGTGGAACCGTCTCCAGCTCTGGCCTTGCCTTCATCTGCGATTAGCTTCCATGGTTTTTTCACTTCAGTAAAAGTTACCTTTTCGCCAGTCCTCATAAGTTCCGACTCACTCAAATTTTCTGCTGCTCGATTACCGTTTTCAGTTGCATTTTTACTACCTGCGTTGTAATCTGCAGATTTTTTTGGGGGGGGGGGGGGCATTTTGTTTGTGTTCAGTCTTTCTCAGTTGTCTTTAGAGCAGCATAGAGTTGTCACCAGCCTAGAGCACCCTCTTGGGCTATGAGGTAATGTTATCATTATGAATTAACATTTAAAACATTTTAAATTATATATATATTTTCATATACAAGTCTACCGGACTATCTGTCACAGGACTAGCCAAACTACGAAAGAAATGTGACTTATTCTGTAAAATACAGTATGTAAGTGTGAGGTGGTAGCACTGAGATAAAGAGCGCCATGGTTTTGAAGGCTCAGTCCTTTCCCAGCTGGCCTAAAAAGAAAGAAACAAAAGCTTGATATGTCATACTAAGATGAACAGTTGACAAAAGCAAGACAAATTCCTTACTAGCAACCTGTTTTTTCTGATAGTGTAATATATCATAATAACAAACATGAACATTAAATAGAAGAATTCATTTACGGTCTGTGTGAGGCAAACTTCAGCGCTTGCCAGCGCGGGAAGTTTTGTTGGGAGGCCGCTAGAGTAGAAGTCAAAAGAAGCAAAGTTACTAGTTGGACTACTAATCAAATTAAAACATTATCAGCCAAGCTAAGCATATACTGATATGAACAATAAAATAACACGCCTGTTATAACCCTGAGAGTCAGGCCTGGAAGGCTTCTTGCTCTTGCCAGACAGGCTATACGTTTAGAACGTCATGGTTGCCACTCGCCGTATCATGCGACAGATGGACAGTACATCCGGTTGATCCTCCAAGGCTTGTCAGGAAAAGTTGTGTAAAAACTAGAAACACAAAATTAAACAAGTAGACAAGTGGAGAGTTGTTATGATCATTTTGAAGATAAGTCAGTTCGGTTATAATATTGAAGTTATTCATTATTAGTGTTAATCTTAGGCAGGGTAGGGCAGGACTACGGCCAATAATACCATTTAGTTCCTCCTCTCCTGTTGACCGAGACTCAAACACCTGCAGCTCTGTGACTGTCGAGCAGGGCGACAGCAATGTCATTGACTGGAGCAGAGGGAGGAGATGACGGGGAGCTCCTTAAGAGCATGACCAGCTCATCCTTTTTGTCCTCAAATGTATCCATCCACTGTGCCATGCGGGTAACGGGTGTCCTCATGGTATGGATAACGATGCTGTTAGTTTTGTTGTTATACATTATCTACTTATTGTGAACAACTTAGTGAGTCTTCTTACCTTTATTTCCATCTCCATGGCTGAGCCACCGCCTATTTTTCGGATGATGTTCTGCTGTTAAGAAACAACAAAAAAAGTTCTCTCAAGTTCCTGTCAGCATTGTATTAAATGGCGAAAATTCAAGCCAATGTACCGTCAACTGGGTCTCAAGCTGAAGTGGCAGGCTGAGATTTCGTCTTAGACCCATCCAGCTCTGGTGACCGGCTGTTTTCCTGTGTGGTGTGGACTCATCTAAAAAAAAGTAGATATGAATATGGTCAGTTCATTTATGGTAGGTTTCTTGGACATGCCATGCAAAAGATGACCTATGCGTTAGTTTAGACAATCACTTGTCTTGCAACTTACATGCGGTGGTGGAGGCAATGATGTGCTGACTGAGAGGAAGACCCACTCACACAACATCAGAATAGTCACATGATATAAGTACAATTTAAGAGTAGGCTTAAGACTTTCCTTTTTGAAAGCTTATAGTTAGGGCATAGAATTGAATATTTAGAGAGTAGTAGTTGTCACATAGTTTTCACATTATCTATCATATACAATAAAATAAAAGGAGACTTGGCATACAGCCGATCCGGTTGGGGAGAGTTCTAGCCGACGGGTGGAGCTCTCTTTACCTTGTCTCTCTTGGTTTTGCTGTAATTAATAGTTTGACAGGGGATATTTTGAGACACTAGTTAGGGCATAGAATCGAATATTGTTAGGGAGTAGAGTTAGTCACATAGTTTTTCAGATTTATCGATATATATACAAGAATATAATAAAAACTAAAGGGGATGGCACACAGCCCGATCCGGTGGGGAGAGTTCTTGCCCGACCGGGCTGGAGATCTGCTACCTTGCTCTCTCTGTTTTTGCTGTAATAGTTTAGAAAGCTGGGGGACTTATTTTGATACACGGAGCTCCTCTCCTCCTCTATCTTTCCATCTTTTCATTTATGTGCATCCATGTCCCAGAAATGCTTGGTACTAAACCTAGCCTGGGGAGGCATCCCCGGAGTCCTTATGTTTACCCCAGCATGCTCCCTGGATCAGAGAGGCTCCAAAATCAGTGTAGCAGCTATCGCCGTTCCTGCTCCATGTTCTGTGATGCCATGTTCAACTGTACACTAAAAATTCTGGAGTGTGGTCTATCTGATGGTTCTTGAGAAACTTGTTATGAATTGAATTCTACTAAATAAATTGAAATTGAAATTGAAATTGCTAATGCACCAAGTTGAATGTAGTTCCATGGCAGGAATAGTTTCCTAAATACAGTATGCATAATGTTAACTAGGACAGGGATTCCAGACACACGCCCTGTAACAGAATGCTTTCTTGTTTGGGGAACAGATTCATCTGAAAAAATGATCATACAATTTGTACTGATTGCAAAAGAATATTTAAAGGTATACAGTCAGTGTAACATTGTACGGGACAGGATTCTGCATTGTAGCCGATACGTTGTAATGGGGTGACACAGCCGTCCACAGAAATGCATAGGGTTATCTTCACTCAGCTGCGTTACTGCCTAAAGTGTGTTTTAAGATGGCTACCGATCTACTGGACATAAGGATTTTGATTGTATTGGCTTTATTTATGACTGTACACTACAACAAATTAAAAAAGACCAAAAAAAGGATCGTTATCGTAACATAAACACGTACAGCATGTTAAATGATACACAAAACCAACAATGCAACAAGCAGACACTTGTGCCACGCAGCAACCAAGTGCAAGATTGCATGCAATCCATTAAAGCACAACTCTGGCCTCGCCCTTTTGAATGGGGGAGCTAGTGGCCCTTCTATCCAGTCAAAATATCACATTTTTGGCAAAACCGAAGAGCTCGCACAGCAAGACTTTACTCCAAGTCTCACCTGGGCTCACAACATAACCTCAGCAATGAGAACATGGTTGTGCACAAAGAGTTTACAAAAAGAAAAGATTTGGACACGCTCCACTGCTTGACTAGCACTAGCTAGTCAGATTGCGGACAACGTAGACAACTTGCTGAGTTGTTACTTCAGCGCAAACTTTTTTTGGTCAAACCGCAAGAAACAGATAATAAAGTCCATACAGGAAAGAGTTTTAATGTAAAACCACCAAAACCCTCCATTACAACAACATCTTTAACTGCAAAGTATGTTCGCTTGCTACTCGCGTGCAGTGTGAGTTGTTGCGCGTGCTCGTCCTGTTAGCTTTTTTCTTTTCTCCTAAAACACCGGGAATCGGAGTAGGAGAGAGCCCCCCTGGTGGGGGTTGTAAGGTTGTGTTTGCAAAACTGAATACAAAGAGTGAATATCTTAGTTGGGAAAATCGTCCCTAGCGATAGATTCTTGTTTAAGTATTTACTAATACAGTTAAAAAACAAGTCAGCACAAAAAGTACTGTTTTTAGCTGAAATTGTATCAGCCTAAAAATAAATGGTTAGCTGTTATCTTTTTAAAATTGTAGATTGATCTTTTTGAATGAATTTAAATTCAAGTACAGCAAACCATGCTACTATACGAACTCAGAACAACCAAAAACAACCAAACGAGAAACGTTGTGTGAAGTGTACGGCGCAACCTCAGGGGAATGTTACAGTTGTTGGTTTCTTAACGTTTAGGGAACGTATCAACCAGGAGGGAAGTCGTTCCCGAACGTTACGTTTTTGGTTTGGTTCGAACTAACCTTTAGAGAACGCAAAACTAAAACTAACGTTCCTACACGTTTCTAACTTCTGTGTTAGTGGGGGACTGTTGGGGTAGTTTGCAACTGACAATGCTACAGAGTAACTGAAGATGGATGGTCATTGTTTATCAACATTCAGATCACCTCAATGGAGACACTGATTGAGTTTCTCTTTGGGGTTGTCTGGACAAATGCTAGGCAGGCTATTTCACAATTCTTCCATACTAGTAAAACCTGCATTATCTGTGCACCCATAACTACCAAACAATAAGCCTGACTTGAGCCTTGTATGCAGTAGGCTACTTGTTGGGTAGTGATTTTGTGACCTCTAGAATTCCAGGATTTCCTTCATAAGAAATGTTTAAAAGGAATTCTTCATTACTGGTTGAACAATGCTGAAAGGTTTTACTAAGTCATTCCTATTTCCCAACTTTAGCATTGCTGACTGTTAAATCAGTAAGTGCTACTCGTTGGGGCCAGTGAACATGCTAAGCTACAGACTATTAAAAGATGATGCTCATGTTAATCACATTCAGATCACTCAAATGGAGACACTGATGATTATTTGTTAACGCTAGCACAGCACAATGTGAACAATAAAATAACACCTGCCTGTATAACCCGGATCTACATGCCGTCCTGGAAGGCTTTCGTTGTCTTATTCCGAGCTGTACTGGCTCAGCACATCGTCGTTCAACTTGCGCCAGCATGCGGCGGATGCTCACTCCAGTACAACACTGAAGGGACAGGAAAATTGCTATAAACATAAGTAACAAATTATGGCAGACGTGAGAGTTGTACATCTCATTTTTTAAGAGAAGTCAGTTTAGTTACGATATTGGAATTTATGCAATTATATAGTGTTCTCTTAGGGCAGGTTACTATGCCACTTATTACCATATTGTTCCTCCGCTCGGTTGACAAAGAGGGTTCGTCACAACTCCTGCAGCTCGGTGACAGTCGACAGGGCGACAGCAAGAGTCTTCAACAGGTAGGAGCAGAGATGGTGAGGGTGCGTTTAAGAGGCTCATCTATCTGATCCTTCGATCTGGCTGACATGTTGGCCATGAGGTGCATGGATGCCCTCATTCCGTGTTAGGAGCCCTCATGCCTAAGGAACAAAAGTGGTTTGGTTAGTTTATCAGTTATCACACACACACACACACCACACATACACAGCACATGTAAAAACTTCAGTCTTCTTCCCTCTCATTTGCCATCTCCTGTCGAAGCCACCTCCTCTGGGGATGACTCACCCCCTCTGTGTGAGTTGTTACCAACAAAAATTGTTAGTTACTCTAGTGCTGCCTTATCATTAAATTGTACTTCATTGCAAATGGCAAAATTCTAAGCAACGGTACCTGGTTGCAAGTCACTGGATGCCCATGCTGGCTTTCAGTCCACACAAGAAGATCACAAGGAGCGAGTACTGACATGGGTGTTCTAAGTCCACGTTTTGTAAGACGTTTCTGATGAACTTTGTGTTTGCGTTCTCGCGTAGAGTCACTGGTCTGCATACCATAAGTTGTCCATGGGGTCTCCAACATTCCGACAAGTGCAGAAGCAACGCTGCTGCTGTCCCCCCTTGAGTGCTCGCGGCATAATTACAGCAACTGTCGCTCCCTTCTCACACTCCTCATGTTTTTGCTGCAGTGGGTGTGATGAGGTGGTGGAGGTGGTGTTGTGTTGTGTGAAGAGAGACCCGGTCACGTATACATCTCTCTCGCTGTGGCCCTCTCCAGCGCTTTGTGTAATCGCTATCTTTCCCTTTCATCGCAGACAGTTGTTATGCAACAAATGCGTTCCTGCTAAATCAAAATGGGCGTGTTAAACATGCACGGTTTCTAAGTGTAGTTTTTAAATGGCATCAAAAAAACAAATTAAATTTAGTACCAGGTCTTATTTGTAAAAACAGAAAAACGCAGTAGGGTTAACATGACACGAAACCACAGAATGCAGGCAAGCATAAACACTGGTTGAGATTATTAGCTGGAGTAGGTTCAATCTGAAAATTGACCATTTAATTCTCAGCAAGATTTTTTGCTGTATACAGTAACCAAACGTTATTGTACGTTACAATATTGGTGTCAAACACTTGACTATTTTTTAAAAGACACAATGCTCGATACACGCAGACACTTTGGCCGTGCTCTAGTAGTTCGAGCTAGCTAGATAGATAGCTACAAACTAGTCGGTTACCTCAGTTTCGTGAACAGAGCTTCTCTGTTCAGACTTAACAAGTGTACAACAGCAACATCATGTAACTGGTTACTACTTTGTTTTGTTAGAGAGTGTTGTTAGTTTGGGTTGTTGGTTGTGGTTGCTGGTGTGTGCCGTTCCGTGCTTGGTTTTTCCAAGACAGTCACCTGTACTAGCCTTCTGTACTATACCATTCTTCCAGCCAATCAGGAATGTCCGGTGACGTCACACAGTCTTTGACAGCAGGAAACCTGGCAAGCAGCATTTTAATAGAATGTCATTTCAAACTGAAATACTCATGATGAGTGTTGCTCTTGTTGGAATTTAAAATGTATATGTGCTAAACATTATGTTTGATTTGCATTATACATTCAAGCTAAAAGGTAAAACATTATTTCAGCATAAATGTAAGACATGTTGGTCATTGCATTAAGTGTTGTTGTTATAAGTTATGGGTCCATTGTTTGTTGTTGTCATATTGAGTTGTTTTGCATACTTCTGTTTATTATTAAGATGTTTGGTATATTTGTTGTCATCCGTCTCCTAAATGTGTAGAACAAATTGGATTGATAGGATCTGCCGTTGTCTGGTTTCAATCTCTTCACCCCCACGATCTTTTCCTGAATGAGGGTCATAAACCTGTAGAGTCACATTCCAAAAATTGAAAGATAACGAATAGCACCACAACACACATACAAACACACATCACACATCACTGTGCTCTAAGACCTCCACCACTTTGGGGATAGACTAGGGGTCCAAAGCCAGAGAGTCAGACAATTGGCGGGAGAGACGTTATGAGGTTGACTCGTACTTGTCTTAGGATACCTTTGTAATAAAATGGATTCACAATCCAATCTGAGAGTTTGATTAGTAATGACAGGAACACTGAGATGGAGCAAGGATTTAGCTCCACACTCTCTCCGGCATGACCGTATCACACAATGCAGTGTGGTCCACGGCATGTGAACGAATAGATATGAATAACCAGTGGCAAACGTATAACTTGATAGAGGCGCATCATGGTCACCAAAATTCCGGGAACAGCATGTGGAATGTCTACACATTACAATTCTGAATAGAGATGAATAGCCTTTGAGTCAAAAGTATCACTATTGTAATTTTAATGTTGAGACAGAAGCTACAGGCAAAAGATGAGTCGAGTCACACTCGGTACAGGATAAGTTCACACATTGGTCTGAATGGTTTATAACAGTGCTGGTAGAAGGCTGAAAACACACCACTTTATTATGAGTGACCACTTACTTAAAACCATGGATATGCTATAAATGGTGCTGGTAAATAAAACTTTTGGGTTGTCCGCTCCATCTTGAGCAGACCTAAATGGTGTATACGGAAGTTCAGGCAGTTCAGGGACACGAAATAGCAGATGGCCCCTATGGCCGGTGCTGTGAAACGATTGTTTTGACAATGATCGAAAAACTTGAAGAATGTGATAATGAATTAGGTTGCAAAAAAATATTTATTCATAACTTCTATTTTATGTATTTTCATCAACTACAGTTTAAAAAAAACGAAATCAAGAACAAATTGCTTGGTGAGCAATCAAAAACTTTTAAAGATTTATTAAGCAAATATTTAGAGTGAATCTCTACATGTATACTTCAAAAGTCAGAATAACCAAATACAACCAAAAAAAAACAAAACGCGGAACGTTGTGTGAAAGGTTCAGAGAAACCACAGGGGGAAACGTTTAAAGTTGGTTGGTTCTATTAAACGTTTAGGGAACGTTATAAACTATGGACGGGACGTTCCCAAATTAGTTGTTGGTTTGTGGAACTAACCTTTAGAGAAACAACAACTAACGGTCCCTATCGTTCCCTAAAATGTTCTGTGTTAGTGGGGGCTCAAATCTACACAACTTAAACATAGAGTGTTGCTGTTACGTATGTAGAAAAAATCAAGAGAATTCAGTTGTCAGAAAAACTACCCCAAGATTAGCACTAACTAACATTAATCATATAAAAGTGCTGAGTTAGGACCAACGTCAAAGTTTTCAGTAAGAAACCTTCTTTGCTCATGATCTTCTCCATAGCTCCTGATGTTTCTCTGGCATTTCTGTGTTGTGATAATAGAAGCAAGTGGAAGTAGGTAAAGTGTCTGACAACATTATGGAAAGGATTTCTAAGGAGGTCGACCTTTATGTTAAAGATTAAGATCCTTTTTAAAACATAAAAGTCCGCGAAATTCCGTTGGCTAAACGCACTAGACTCCATGTAAATAACCAGTGATTTGAGCATTGTAACACACGGCTTTCTAAAACGTCTCTGAGCACCGCTGGCTCTGGCTGTCTGGAGTCTGCGTGTGTTGGGTGTGAGATTATCGGCTCCGTTTTGTCCGTTTTTCTTTCTTTCATTCCAATTTCGGGTCTGTCAGTCACAGTGAAAACCGGGGACGTTTCCGGGGACAGATCCAGCCGGGGACAGGTTGCCAAAATCGGGGACGTCTGGTCACCCTACACCAGGGACACTAATATACTGGACCACTGCTATACTACATTAAAGGACTCCTATCGCAGACCCCCCCCCCCCCACCACAATTGACTAGGCACAGGTTGCCATTTCAAAACACTGCCATTTAAAATGACACTACAAGAGCTAAATGACAATACATGTGCCACTTGCCAAACACATTGGTAATTGAAACACTCCAATCAGGATGTGCACTATGAAAGAATAATATTTAGGCGCATTGTCCAAGCCCTATATATTCTTTATTTTTTTTCTAAAGGACTGAGAGACGACACCATGGTGGAGGAACATTGGTTCCCTGTATACTGGATACACCATATTGAAGATTTGTATGTGTTTTCAGGGAGTAACGGAAATGGATGCACATGCACTCCCACATGAGTTATTATAGATGAGGCTTTGTTCAACCTAGCAAAGAGCAGAAGAAGGGGGAGAAACGTCATTGGCCACAGAGCCATCATAGATGTTCCTGGCCAACGTGGTGGGACATCACAGTGTGCTCTGCCATCTCCAGTATGCATGTTTTCCTCCACCGTCATGTCAACCTTGGACCATACAACACAGCACATATCTCACATTTCTGGACAGACTTCAACATTCTCACACTACAGAGCATATGAATGATGCAGACCATCAAGGAAACCGGTACGTTGTAGTATGGGACAACGTGAGCGTTCCGTGCAGCCGCGTACAAAAATGGTTCGTGACCACCAACATTTCTCGTGCGTAACCTCCACCATTCTCACCATGTCTGAACCTAAAGAAGAGTTCTTTTCGGCATGGCGGTGGTGGAAGGTATACGACCGCGGCCCTTTGTGCGCGTGCCCTTGTGCAGGCTATGGAAGAGGCATGTGATGAGATGGATGGGGTGCAAATCAGGGATGGATAAGGCACTCAAGGTGCTCCCCCTCGATGTCTGTGGGGGGGACATATTGTCTGTGATGCCGAGATGTTGGGACCGAACCGGCTGTGCGGCAAATGGAAAAAACTGTAATTATTTTTCTTGCTTCTTTTTTTACTGTGATATATTTTGTCTGAATTTTCTTTTCAGTTTACTGTTTTTTGTAAGAATATTTTTGTTCAGTTCCATGTATATATCTGCATTTTTGCACTGACTTGTTCACTGTAGTGAACATAAAATAATGTTTTACCAGAATGTGTGTATCTGCAAATATTTGTGCATGTGAACAATCTAACACTATTTAGTGTATGGCAAGGCATAGTAAAGATGAGGTGCTTTTCATTATGCCCACAGTGTGTGTGGTTAGGCAACAAAATCTGGTAATGTGAATGAAGTGTGTGGCATTTCATGCAAAAGTTGATTTTGATAATGCTAGTGTGTTTTGGTTGCAGTGCTTCATTTGCAGGATATATGAGGTGTTTTGCAGTTTGGGTGTGTGGTTTGTGAATTGGTTATGTATTTGATAAAACCGACTAGTTTGCAAAATGTGTTGGTAGCAATAGGAAAACTGTAATATATATACTCTATGAGTGCAATGAAGAGACCAATAAAATAATTTAATGTGGAACATAGTGCAAAGGGTACTGGGATAAATAGTATTAAGTTTATTTTACAATATGAACAGTATGAACATTATGAACAGTTCTGAAATAGGAATGAGAATGATGAATAATAATGGATAATAAGTGAGATATGGAGAATGAGAATGATGAATAATACAAATAAATGGAATAATAGTGGAACCAGTAAACAGGTGCTGTAGAGACCGTGTTACTGGGTTATTGCCAGAATTGAACCTGACACTGTGGGTCAGTAGTCAGCTGTATCACGAGAGATGGCCTGTGGGGAGAGAAATGTTCCTGAGTCTGTTGGTTTTGGGTACGTGTCTGTAGCGCCTACCAGGGGGAGAAGCTGGAACAGATTGTGTCCGGGGTGAGAAGGGTCTGCAATGATGGTTCTGGCGTTTCCTGACTCTGGATGTGTATAAGTCATGGACGGGGGCAGGTTGGCACCACTAATCATTTTTTTTGCAGGCTAACTGTCGTTGTAGTCTGCACCGGTCCTTTTGGTGGCAGATCCAAACCAGACAGTGATGGAAGTGCAGAGGACAGATGGACGATGGCTGTGTAAAAGTGGATCAGCAGCTCCTTAGGAGGTTGAGCTTCTGAGCTGGCGCAGGAAGTACATCCTCTGCTGGGCCTTTTTGATGACAGTGTCAGTGTTGGGCTCCCACTTCAGGTCCTGGGATA
Source organism: Etheostoma spectabile (assembly GCF_008692095.1). Taxonomy (NCBI): domain Eukaryota; kingdom Metazoa; phylum Chordata; class Actinopteri; order Perciformes; family Percidae; genus Etheostoma; species Etheostoma spectabile. The sequence continues at coordinate 1,591,909 of NC_045755.1, forward strand.
TAGTGGATCCAGAAACCTGAAGGATTCCACAGCAGACACAGGGCTGTTGAGTATGTGATGAGGGGAAGAGTGGGGGGTCGCTTCCTGAAGTCCACGATCATCTCCACAGTTAAGGTGGTAGAGTCCAAGGTTGTTCTGACTGCACCGAGAGCCAGCTGATCCAGCCTGTCTGTAGGCCGACTGATCACCGTCCCGGATGAAGCCGGCGTTGTGTCGTCAGCGAACTTAGGAGTTTAACAGATGGGTCTCCTGAGGTGCAGTCATTGGAGTAGAGGGGAGAAGAAAAGCGGGAGAGCACACACCCTGGGGGGCGCCAGTGCTAATAGTCGTGTGCTGGAGTGGATGTTCCCCGCCTCACCTGCTGCCCCTGTCAGTCAGGAAGTTTGTGACCCACTGCAGGTGGAGGCTGGCACAGTGAGCGGGGAGTTTGGGGACTGAGGATGTCCGGGATGATGATGTGAACGCCGACCTGAAGTCCACACAGGATCCTTGCATAAGCCTGGAGAGTCAAGGTGTGCAGGATGTAATGCAGTCCAAAGTTGACTGGATTATCCACCGACCTTTAGCCTGTAGGAAAACCGACAGGCGTCCAGCAAGGGGATTGTGATGTCCTTCGGGGCCAACACCAGTCTTTCAAAGGACTTCATGACTACAGATGTCAGGGCGACAGGCCTGTAGTCATTTAGTACAGAGATGGAGGTTTTTTGGGGACTGGAATGATTGTTGAGCGTTTGAAGCAGGAGGGAACTTCAGATAGCTCCAGAGATCTGTTGAGATCTGAGTGAAGATGGGGGCCAAGCTGGTCTGCACAGATTTTCAGGCAGGATGGTGAACACACGTCTGGGCCAGGAGCCTTTCTGATCTTCGCCTCTGGAAGAGCTGGGCACATCCTTCACAGATCGTGAGTGCAGGCGAGGGGACAGAGGGGGGTAGGTGACAGTGTACAGGTGGGGGAAGGTGACTGACTGAAGTGTGAGTTGGTGAGTTGGTGTGGGGGAGGGATGTGACTGTGGTCTTTTCAAACCTACAGTAGAAGCTGTTCAGCTCGTCAGCAAGTTGTTGAGAACCAGCAGTGTTGGGGGATGGTCTCCTGTAGTTAGTGAGAGGCTGAGGCCTCTCCACACTGACGAGGATCGTGTTTGAAAAGCTGTTTTCCCGCTTTTTAGCATAGCTCCCTTAGCTGCTTTGATCTCTTTGGTCAGTGTGTTCTGGCCTGGTTTACAGGACTCTGTCCCCATTCTGAAGGCTCCTCTTTGACAGACGGAGCTGCCTGAGTCTTGCTGTGAACCAGGTTTTTGGTTGTTATATTTGCAGAAGGTTTTTGTCGGCACACAATGTCCTCACAAAAGCTGATGGATGGTACAGTGTCTGTTAGTCTGTCCAGATCAGTGGCTGCAGCCTCTAAAAACACTCCAATCAGTACAGTCAAAGCAGGCCTGAAATCCAGCTTGACTCGATGGTCCATCTTTTCACCCTCTTTACACAGGTTAACAGATTTTAGTTTGCCTGTATGTCGGGACAAGATGAACCAGACAGTGATCAGAGAGTCCAAGGCTGCACGTGGGCAGAGA
>NC_045755.1:1593504-1597157 GCF_008692095.1 Etheostoma spectabile
GCCTGCTTTGACTGTACTGATTGGAGTGTTTTTGAGGCTGCAGCCACTGATCTGGACAGACTAACAGACACTGTAACATCATACATCAGCTTTTGTGAGGACATGTGTGTGCCGACAAAAACCTTCTGCAAATATAACAACCAAAAACCCTGGTTCACAGCAAGACTCAGGCAGCTCCGTCTGTCAAAAGAGGAGGCCTTCAGAAGTGGGGACAGAGTCCTGTATAACCAGGCCAGAGACCCCCCCCCCCCCACCACAATTGACTAGGCACAGGTTGCCATTTCAAAACACGGCCATTTAAAATGCACTAAGGAGCTAAATGACGAATACATGGCCACCTTGCCAAAACCATTGGTAATTGAAAACACTCCAATCAGGATGGTGCACTATGAAACGAATAATATTTAGGGCTGGCATTGTCCAAGCCTAATATATTCTTTATTTGTTTTCATAAGGACTGAGAGACGAACCAGGTGGAGGAAAACATTGTTCCTGTATATGGGATACACACAATTGAAGATGTGTATGTGTTTTCAGGGGTATGGAAATGGATGCACATGCAACTCCCACATGAGTTTATCTTATGATGAGGCTTTGTTCAACTAGCAAAGAGCAGGAAGCAAGGGGGAGAAAGTCATTGGCCACAGAGCCATCATAGATGTTCCTGGGTCCAACGTGGTGGACATCACAGGTGCTCTGCATCCCAGTATGCATGTGGTTCCTCCACAGTCATGTCAACCTTGGACCATACAAACAGCACTATATTCCACATTTCTGGACAGACTTCAAACATTCTCACACTACAGGCATATGAATGATGCAGCACATCAAGGAAACCGGTCACGTTGTAGTATGGGACTAAACGTGAGGTCAGCGTGCAGCCCGTACAAAAATGGTTTCGATGCCCCACACATTCTCGTGCGGACCTTCCACATTCTCACCTGTCTGAACCTCACAGAAGAGTTCTTTTCGGCATGGCGGTGGTGGAAGGTATACGACCCGCGGCCTTTGTGCGCGTGCCTATGTGCAGGCTATGGAAGAGGCATGTGATGAGATGGATGGGGTGCAAATCAGGGATGGATAAGGCACTCAGGTGCTCCCCATCGATGTCTGGTGGGGGGGACATATTGTCTGTGATGCGAGATGTTGGGGACCCGAACCGGCTGTGCGGCAAATGGAAAAAAACTGTAATTATTTTTCTTGCTTCTTTTTTTACTGTGATATATTTTGTCTGAAATTTTCTTTTTCAGTTTACTGTTTTTGTAAGATATTTTTGTTCAGTTCCATGTATAATATCTGCAATTTTTGCACTGAACTTGTTCACTGTAGTGAACATAAAATAATGTTTTACCAGCAATGTGTGTATCTGCAAATATTTGTGCATGTGAACAATCTAACATATTTTAGTGTATGGCAAGGCATAGTAAAGATGAGGGTGCTTTTCATTATGCCACACAGTGAGTGGGTTAGGCAACAAAATCTGGTAATGTGAATGAAGTGTGGGCATTTCAGCAAAAGTTTGATTTTGATAATGCTAGTGTTTTTGGTTGCAGTGCTTCATTTGCAGGATATTGAGGTGTTTTGCAGTTTTGGGTGTGTGGTTTGTGAATTGGTTATGTATTTGATTAAAACCGACTGTTTGCAAAATGTGTGGTAGCAATAGGAAAAAACCGTAATATATATACTCTATGAGTGCCAATGAAGAGACCAATAAAATAATTTAATGTGGAACATAGTGCAAAGGGTACTGGGATAACATAGTATTAAGTTTATTTTACAATATGAACAGTATGAACATTATGAACAGTTCTGAAATAGGAATTGAGAATGATGGAATAATAATGGATAATAAGTGAGATATGGAGAATGAGAATGATGAATAATACAAATAAATGGAATAATAGTGGAACCAGTAAACAGGTGCTGTAGAGACCGTGTTATGGGTTATTGCCAGAATTGAACCTGACACTGTGGGTCAGTAGTCAGCTGCTCATCAGAGAGATGGCCTGTGGGGAGAAGAAAGTTCCTGAGTCTGTTGGTTTTGGAGTACAGTGTCTGTAGCGCCTACCAGGGGGAGAAGCTGGAACAGATTGTGTCGGGGTGAGAAGGGTCTGCAAATGATGGTTCTGGGCCGTTTCCTGACTCTGGGATGTGTATAAGGCGATGGACGGGGGCAGGTTGGCCCACTAATCATTTTTTTTGCAGGCATAACTGTCGTTTAGTCTGCACCGGTCCTTTTGGTGGCAGATCCAAACCAGACAGTGATGGACGTGCAGAGGACAGGAGGACGGATGGCTGTGTAAAAGTGGATCAAGAGCTCCTTAGGCAGGTGGAGCTTCTGAGCTGGCGCAGGAAGTACATCCTCTGCTGAGGCCTTTTTGATGACAGTGTCCAGTGTTGGGCTCCCACTTCAGGTCCTGGGATATAGTGGATCCAGAAACCTGAGAGGATTCACAGCAGACACAGGGCTGTTGAGTATGGGATGAGGGGAAGAGTGGGGGGTCGCTTCCTGAAGTCCACGACATCTCCCAGCTTAAGAGTGGTGAGTCCAAGGGTTGTTCTGACTGCACAGAGAGCCAGCTGATCCACGCGCTGTTGTAGGCCGAATGATCACCGTCCCGGATGAAGCCGATGCGGTTGTGTCGTCAGCGAACTTAGGAGGTTTAACGGATGGGTCTCCTGAGGTGCAGTCATTGGAGTAGAGGGGAGAAGAAAAGCAGGGGGAGAGCACACACCCCCTGGGGGGCGCCAGTGCTAATAGTCGTGTGTGGAGTGGATGTTCCCGCCTCACCTGCGCCGCCTGTCAGTCAGGAAGTTTGTGACCCACTGACAGGTGGAGGCTGGCACAGTGAGCGGGGAGTTTGGAATGAGGATGTCCGGGATGATGATGTTGAACGCCGACTGAAGTCCACAAACCAGGATCCTTGCATAAGCCCTGGAGAGTCAAGGTGTGCAGGATGTAAGCAGTCCAAAGTTGACTGGATTATCCACCGACCTTTTGACCTGTAGGCAAACGAAGGCGTCCAGCAAGGGGATTGTGATGTCCTTCGGGGCCAACACCAGTCTTTCAAAGGACTTCATGACTACAGATGTCAGGGCGACAGGCCTGTGGTCATTAGTACAGAGATGGAGGTTTTTTGGGGACTGGAATGATTGTTGAGCGTTTGAAGCAGGAGGGGAACTTCAGATAGCTCCAGAGATCTGTTGAGGATCTGAGTGAAGATGGGGGCAAGCTGGTCTGCACAGATTTTCAGGCAGGATGGTTGAACACACGTCTGGGCCAGGAGCCTTTGATCTTCGCCTCTGGAAGAGCTGGAGCACATCCATTCACAGATCGTGAGTTGCAGGCGAGGGGACAGAGGGGGGTAGGTGACAGCTTGTACAGGTGGGGGAAGGTGACTGACTGAAGTGTGAGTTGGTGAGTTGGTGTGGGGGAGGGAGTGTGACTGTGGTCTTTTCAAACCTACAGTAGAAGCTGTTCAGCTGTCAGCAAGGTGTTGAGAACAGCAGTGTTGGGGGATGGTCTCCTGTAGGTTAGTGAGAGTGCTGAGGCCTCTCCACACTGACGAGGATCGTGTTTGAAAAAGCTGTTTTCCAGCTTTTTAGCATAGCTCCCTTAGCTGCTTTGATCCTTGGTCAGAGTGTTCATGGCC
>NC_045755.1:1597182-1597351 GCF_008692095.1 Etheostoma spectabile
TGCAGACTCTCACTAACTACAGGAGACCATCCCCCAACACTGCTGGTTCTCAACAACTTGCTGACGAGCTGAACAGCTTCTACTGTAGGTTTGAAAAGACCACAGTCACATCCCTCCCCCACACCAACTCACCAACTCACACTTCAGTCAGTCACCTTCCCCCACCTGT
>NC_045755.1:1597675-1597819 GCF_008692095.1 Etheostoma spectabile
AGTCCTTTGAAAGACTGGTGTTGGCCCACCTGAAGGACATCACAATCCCCTTGCTGGACGCCCTGCGGTTTGCCTACAGGGCTAAAAGGTCGGTGGATAATCCAGTCAACTTTGGACTGCATTACATCCTGCAACACCTTGACT
>NC_045755.1:1597829-1597932 GCF_008692095.1 Etheostoma spectabile
TTATGCAAGGATCCTGTTTGTGGACTTCAGGTCGGCGTTCAACATCATCATCCCGGACATCCTCAGTACCAAACTCTCCCAGCTCACTGTGCCAGCCTCCACC
>NC_045755.1:1598104-1598348 GCF_008692095.1 Etheostoma spectabile
CTCAGGAGACCCATCTGTTAAACTCCTGAAGTTCGCTGACGACACAACAGTCATCGGCTTCATCCGGGACGGTGATCAGTCGGCCTACAGACAGGCGGTGGATCAGCTGGCTCTCTGGTGCAGTCAGAACAACCTTGGACTCTACACGCTTAAGACTGTGGAGATGATCGTGGACTTCAGGAAGCGACCCCCCACTCTTCCCCTCATCACCATACTCAACAGCCCTGTGTCTGCTGTGGAATCC
>NC_045755.1:1598358-1598467 GCF_008692095.1 Etheostoma spectabile
TGGGATCCACTATATCCCAGGACCTGAAGTGGGAGCCCAACACTGACACTGTCATCAAAAAGGCCCAGCAGAGGATGTACTTCCTGCGCCAGCTCAGGAAGCTCAACCT
>NC_045755.1:1598539-1614029 GCF_008692095.1 Etheostoma spectabile
GTTTGGATCTGCCACCAAAAAGGACCGGTGCAGACTACAACGGACAGTTAGGACTGCAAAAAAAATGATTAGTGGTGCCAACCTGCCCTCCGTCCATGACTTATACACATCCAGAGTCAGGAAACGGCCAGGAACCATCATTGCAGACCCTTCTCACCCCGGACACAATCTGTTCCAGCTTCTCCCCTCTGGTAGGCGCGGAATAATAATGGATATAAGTGAGATATGCGAATAGAATGATGAATAATACAAATAAATGGAATAATAGTGGAACCAGTAAACAGGTGCTGTAGAGACCGTGTTATGGGTTATTGCCAGAATTGAACCTGACACTGTGGGTCAGTAGTCAGCTGCTCATCAGAGAGATGGCCTGTGGGGAGAAGAAACTTCCTGAGTCTGTTGGTTTTGGAGTACAGTGTCTGTAGCGCCTACCAGGGGGAGAAGCTGGAACAGATTGTGTACGGGGTGAGAAGGGTCTGCAAATGATGGTTCTGGGCCGTTTCCTGACTCTGGGATGTGTATAAGGCATGGACGGGGGCAGGTTGGCCCACTAATCATTTTTTTTGCAGAGCATAACTGTCGTTTAGTCTGCACCGGTCCTTTTGGTGGCAGATCCAAACCAGACAGTGATGGACGTGCAGAGGATAGGAGGACGGATGGCTGTGTAAAAGTGGATCAAGAGCTCCTTAGGCAGGTGGAGCTTCTGAGCTGGCGCAGGAAGTACATCCTCTGCTGAGGCCTTTTTGATGACAGTGTCCAGTGTTGGGCTCCCACTTCAGGTCCTGGGATATAGTGGATCCAGAAACCTGAGAGGATTCACAGCAGACACAGGGCTGTTGAGTATGGGATGAGGGGAAGAGTGGGGGGTCGCTTCCTGAAGTCCACGACATCTCCCAGCTTAAGGTGGTGAGTCCAAGGGTTGTTCTGACTGCACAGAGAGCCAGCTGATCCACGCGCTGTTGTAGGCCGAATGATCACCGTCCCGGATGAAGCCGATGCGGTTGTGTCGTCAGCGAACTTAGGAGGTTTAACAGATGGGTCTCCTGAGGTGCAGTCATTGGAGTAGAGGGGAGAAGAAAAGCAGGGGGAGAGCACACATCCCCTGGGGGGCGCCAGTGCTAATAGTCGTGTGTGGAGTGGATGTTCCCGCCTCACCTGCGCCGCCTGTCAGTCAGGAAGTTTGTGACCCACTGACAGGTGGAGGCTGGCACAGTGAGCGGGGAGTTTGGAATGAGGATGTCCGGGATGATGATGTTGAACGCCGACTGAAGTCCACAAACCAGGATCCTTGCATAAGCCCTGGAGAGTCAAGGTGTGCAGGATGTAAGCAGTCCAAAGTTGACTGGATTATCCACCGACCTTTTGACCTGTAGGAAAACGAAGGCGTCCAGCAAGGGGATTGTGATGTCCTTCTGGGGCCAACACCAGTCTTTCAAAGGACTTCATGACTACAGATGTCAGGGCGACAGGCCTGTAGTCATTAGTACAGAGATGGAGGTTTTTTGGGGACTGGAATGATTGTTGAGCGTTTGAAGCAGGAGGGGAACTTCAGATAGCTCCAGAGATCTGTTGAGGATACTGAGTGAAGATGGGGGCAAGCTGGTCTGCACAGATTTTCAGGCAGGATGGTTGAACACACGTCTGGGCCAGGAGCCTTTGATCTTCGCCTCTGGAAGAGCTGGAGCACATCCATTCACAGATCGTGAGTTGCAGGCGAGGGGACAGAGGGGGGTAGGTGACAGTTTGTACAGGTGGGGGAAGGTGACTGACTGAAGTGTGAGTTGGTGAGTTGGTGTGGGGGAGGGAGTGTGACTGTGGTCTTTTCAAACCTACAGTAGAAGCTGTTCAGCTGTCAGCAAGGTGTTGAGAACAGCAGTGTTGGGGGATGGTCTCCTGTAGGTTAGTGAGAGCGCTGAGGCCTCTCCACACTGACGAGGATCGTGTTTGAAAAAGCTGTTTTCCAGCTTTTTAGCATAGCTCCCTTAGCTGCTTTGATCTCTTGGTCAGTGTGGTCCTGGCCTGGTTTACAGGACTCTGTCCCCAATTTGAAGGCCCTCTTTGACAGACGGCAGTGCTGAGTCTTGCTGTGAACCAGGGTTTTTGGTTGTTATATTTGCAGAAGGTTTTTGTCGGCACACAAATGTCCTCACAAAAGCTGATGGATGGTGACAGTGTCTGTTAGTCTGTCCAGATCAGTGGCTGCAGCCTCAAAAAACACTCCAATCAGTACAGTCAAGCAGGCCTGATAAATCCAGCTTGACTCGATGGTCCAATCTTTTCACCCTCTTTACAAGGCTTTAACAGATTTTGTTCTAGCCTGTATGTCGGACAAGATGAACCAGACAGTGATCAGAGAGTACCAAGGCTGCACGTGGGACAGAGCGATAGGAGTCTTTAATGTAGTATAGCAGTGGTCAGTATATTAGTGTCCCTGGTGTAGGGTGACCAGACGTCCCGATTTTGGCAACCTGTCCCCGGCGGATCTGTCCCCGAAACGTCCCGGTTTTCACTGTGATGACAGACCCGAAATTGGAATGAAAGAAGAAAAACGGACAAAACGGAGCCGATAATCTACACCAACACACGCAGACTCCAGACAGCCAGAGCCAGCGGTGCTCAGAGACGTTTAGAAAGCCGTGTGTTACAATGCTCAAAATCATGGTTATTACATGGAGTCTAGGGCGTTTAGCCAACGGAATTTCGCGGACTTTTATGTTTTAAAAAGGATCTTAATCTTTAACATAAAGGTCGACCTCCTTAGAAATCCTTTCCATAATGTTGTCAGACACTTAGAATATTAATCTGAGTCTGGTAGCAGCTTAAACAAGCACTTTATGAACGTAAAATACAAGCTGGACAATTATCCTATAAACTTAGGCTACATTGCAGCAATCTGGTTTAATACGGCATCACTGCAAAGGAAATATGTCCTCAGTAGTTTTCATTGTATCTGATTCTCAATGAGCTGTGAATGAGCAGAAACAAAGCCTGAGCAGTAAAGCAAAAGATTGCAGGTAGTCAGCAAAACATTACAAGACTTATGATATTGAGACTTTCTATCTTGAAAATATTAAGGACTTTCTATCTTGAAATTGGACTATAAGGACTTTCATCTGAAATATTAGATTTCTATCTTGAACTATTGACTTTACTTGAGTAAGGAGGATTTTTTATCTTGAAATATTAGGACTTTTATAGGTGTAGTGGAGTGGAGTATAAATAGCAGCAGGGGGGGGTTTAGGATCATACTGGGGGGCTAGCCCCTAATAAGAACAGACTCTAGGCTAGTGTCCTCGTTTTAAGTTTTACAAAAATAAAAACATTACTTGTTGGAGGATAATACACTTTGAGCCCCGATTTTGCCTGGAAATATGGTCACCTTACCTGGCGGGACACTTATATGCGCCTATACTTTGGGAGTTCGTGGCTGGGTTTGCTTTGTGAATGCCCAAGAACAATGAGCAGGGAGTCAGGATGTTTTTTTTCAACGTTAGTAATCTGGTCGGCCAGGTGCAGTAACGCCTACAACACAGGCCTGAGGTGGATGGTAGGACGGCGACCAGAAGTGAACGAGGAGAACTCCCACGGTGAATAAAATGGGTTGCAGTTTTGAATAGTGACTCTAAGTGGGGGCGGCAGGGATTTTCAGAACTGTGACATCGACACCAACCTTAGTTATGTAGAGACTGAGTCTGCCTCCCTTTGTTTTCAACGTAAGCTCCTGTATGCGATCTGCCCGGTAAAGATTGAATCCGGGAGGAGGTGCGTGTCCGGGATGCGCGGAGGAGCCAGGATTCGGTAAAGCAGAGGGCGGCAGATCTGCAGAAGTACGAGTTAGTACTGTTGAGGAGCAGCAGTTCATCCATTTGGTTTGCCAGAGAGCGGACATTCGCCAGGTGGATAGAGGGGAGCGCGGTTGCGAAAGCCCGCTTCCTCAATTTAACAAAGCGCGCTTCCCCCTACGGCGGTCTCCGGTGGATCCCAAGAGAGCTGCTGCGCCCTCTTGGTCTACAGTTGCCGCAAAGCGGGGGATTCTTCACCTTAAGAATTAGGAAGATAGGGATAATGAAAGGGTGTGCTGGAAAGGGGACGCTGCCAAAAAGCCTTGTTGTACACATCTCATTAGAACTGGCAGGAGGAGAGCGTATATTGTTTTTATACTACGCTATAGTGGAAGCCATTCTGCCCCAGGGATTTACGCTACGTGCGAGGTAATGGCTCCTTGAACCTCAGCAGTGGTTATAAGGCCACACAACGTCTATTTGGTGGAAAGGATATCTTTTAAGGTGCTGTCTGCAATGGGAGGGCAGTCAGAGGTATACAATTCAGCTGATAATTCAACAAAATATGTCATTAATGGAGGCAGGAGTGGTTGGATCACTCTTGAGTTAGCTCAAATGGCAGGAATTAGCCGGTGAGGATTAAAATTCCTTTTTAAACTGGTCTCTCTGTAATCTGTGTTGAATGCAGTGTAATAGTTCAGTTTGGCATCGCCCTAAACATGACAGCTTTCTTTATGGTATTCATTTTAGTAATCACTTCCCTAATGCTGTTACCTTTTTGTCACAGAACTAAAAACTCGCTCAAGTTGATGAGAAAACAAAGTCCAAAGTCAAGGTGCCACTCCTCATCCTGGCATGAGTCAATGTTTGAAACCCCTCCCTGTATGTATATGACAATAAAGCTGAACCTTGAACTTGGATTTTGATAAGACAGTCACAGAGTCTGTAAGCACAGTGCAGAAGTCAGTCATCACTGAGAGGTGAGAGGCGCAGCGAGTTCAGCTGGACCGGGAAAACCTTTTCTTGTCCATCTGTCTGGATTGATGAAGGATCCGCTGACTTACTCCTGTGGACACAGCTACTGCATGAACTGTATTAAAAGCCACTGGGACGGAGGAGGATGGTAAGTACAGCTACAGCTGTCCTCAGTGCAGGAAGATGTTCACACCAAGGCCTGTCCTGCAGAAAAAACACCATGTTAGCAGATAGTGGAGGAGCTGAAGAAAGACTGGACTCCAAGCTGCTCCTGTGATCATGCTACGGGAGTGAAGATGTGGCCTGAGTGTCTGCACCAGGAGGAGGAAACTCAAAAGCAATCAAGTCCCCTGTCTGCAATGTCTGGCTTCTTACTGTGAGAAACACCTTCAGCCTCATTATGATTCACCTCCATTTAAGAAAACCACTGGTGGAGCCGTCCAAGAAGCTCCAGGAGAACGTCTGTTCTCGTCATGATGAGGTGATGAAGATGTTCTGCTGTACTGATTCAGCAGCTTATCTGTTATCTCTGCTCTGTGGAGAACATAAAGGCCACGACACAGTATCAGCTGCAGCAGAGGAAAGCTGAGAGGCAGAGAGAGCCTCGATGGTAGACGGACAAACATCCAGCAGAGAACAGGACAGAGAGACAAGATTGTGAACGCTGCTCAACAGCAGGCGGAGGCCCCAATCTCTTGCTGATGAAGCAGTGGAGGACAGCGAGAAGATTTCACGGAGCTGATCCGTCTCTTGAAGAGAAAATAAGCTCTGTGTGAAGCAAGCAGGTCAGAGGCCCAGCAGGAAAGGGAAGTGAGTCGAGTCCGAGAGCTTCAGGAGAAGCGGGAGCAGGCGATCACTGACGCGGAGAGAAAGACGCTGAGCTGAAGAAGCTCTCACACACAGAGGATCACAACCAGTTTTCTACACCAACTACCCCTCAATGGCACACTCAGCCAATCAGCATCCAGCGCCCAGATCCATCCTCTGAGCGGCTTGAAGACGTGACAGGCGGCCGTGTCAGAGCTCAGAGATAAACTACAGGACGTCCGAGAGAGAGAAGAGGACAAACGTCTCACTGACAGGGACTGAAGTGGACGTTTTACTGCCACAACCAGAGCCCAAGACCAGAGCTGGATTTTACAAATTCACGTGAAATCAAACTGGCATACAACACGCAAAACACATGGCTGTTATTATCTGAGGGGAACAGGAAAGGAAGATTCATGAGACAACAACAGTCTTATTCTAGTCACCCAGACAGATTTACGACTGGCCTCAGGTCTGGTAGAGAGAGTCTGACTGGACGTTGTTACTGGGAGGTGGAGAGGAGAGGAGAACTTTATGTAGCAGTCTCATACAAGAATATTAGGAGAGCGGGGGGTCGGGTAAATGTAGATTTGGACGAAATGACAAATCGTGGGCGTTAGATTGTCATAACAACAGTATATATTTTGGTCCAACAATGTCCAACTCCCGTCTCAGGTTCATGGTGTCCTCAAGAGTAGGAGGTTACCTGGATCACAGTGCAGGTATTCTGTCCTTCAACAGAGTCTCGGAAACTATGACTCTCCTCACAGAGCCAGACCACTTTCACTCAGAACGCTCTATGCTGGACTAAGATATTATGTTATGGTATTGGTTTACTGGAGACTCTGCTGAGTTTTGTAAAGTGAAAGAGACAGACGTCATTGAAGGGTTAAATCTGAGTTTAACATCTTGTCTTATTTAGTATCCATGTTTGGATGACAGGATTGTTGTTCATGTGTTCCACATTCGGTTTTTTCTTTTGTTTTGGCTTTTATCAACATTTCTTTTCTTTTCTAGAGGTTTTTGTAAATTAGTTTGGGGTTATTGCTTGTATGAGGTTTGGAAGGATGAGATGTTTTGTTGAGAAATGAGCTCAGTTAAGATGTTATGTTACCTGAGAGGGGAAGTCCATATAGTCCATATAAAGAGACACACAGAGACAGAGAGAGGGACACAAAGAGACAGAGAGACACACCGAGTCAGAGACAAACAGAGACACGCAGACAGAGAACAAAACACAGAGACAGACAGAGACACACAGAAACAGAGACACAGAGACCGAGACAGGACACAACAGAGACACACAGGACAGACATTTACAGACAAGAGAAATCTGAATATTATAAAAGGTTCTAAATTTTCTTTTAGTTGTTGACATATAGAGTCAAAGGTTTTTCAGACAGGATTTGGAGATCTCCTTTATCACTGCATCAATCACAATATGGTGGCAACAGCCATAAAACACCTGTTGACAGGTTTTTAGATGTGAAATGTTCCATAAATCAATTTTGAATGATATGTGCAACCCCCCTGTGTAAAAACCTTCAGAATATAGATTGGAGTGAAAACTGGAAAGTTAGGTGCATGGAAGTGCTGCTGAAGTGGAGATTTTGGTCAGTCTGAGAAAAACCCATTTAGAGAAAACGGCATTGGAACATCTGGATATACATAACATAAGACAAGGCAGCTTTTTTGTTAGAGCCCATTTCAGCAACAGGGCAATTCATTTGCTTTACACAAAAATCAATTATAAAAAAAAACAGTTAAAAATGACAGAAGATAAAAAACACAAGAACAAATAGTTAAAATAAAATAAGGTAAAGTTACAGTGCAATTATAAGAAATTAAACCAATAAGAAATGAATATCATCATTTAAAGAAAGGCAACATCAAAAAGAAAGGTCTTACCTTGATTTAAAAGAACCGAGAGTAGCAGCGGACCTGCAGGTTTGATGGGTTTGTCCACGATATGATTAGCATAAAACTGACGCTGCTTCCCCCATAACATTAACATCTGGTCAGTATAGCAGAAGGGTCCAACTAATGAAACTAAATCTATCAACAGGAAACTTCCCCGTTAATTACTACATTAAAACAGAGAAAATAACAGATTTTGGAATAGATGGAGGACGCGACCATACGGGACTGAGAGGCTTTCAACGGTAATTATAATCAACACCTGTTGGTAGTCTGTGTGCTATTGCTGGTTGAATAATTGTTAATATGTGACATTAACATAGCGGTACCTACCTTATCGGCTGTTCTGTGTGCTATCGTATAGCTAGTTGAATAACTGTTAATGTGTATTGTTACACATAAACAGACCACCTATCGTATGAATCAGCTATGGTCTAGTATTAAATACGGTACTTTATATTCCAAATGCATCTTGCACGCAGAATTTGCACTATTGTGTCTAAATGGCCAATATAAAAATGATTGTGATTATTGTAAGTTTGTATTTTTTTTATATGTATATTAAAGTTTTAAACCCCATCCAGCTTGCTCTTCTTTAATTCTGCTAAGTTTGAAAGTAATAATACAATTGGTATCATGGTGCAACAGTTTTTAAAGGTTAGAGGATGGAAAAAGAATCTCTAAAGGTTGCAAAGTTAGGATTATGCGTGGGTAAGTTCTCTAAAGGTTGCACATTAGGATAACGTTCAGGTAACGTTCTCTAAAGGTTCATTGTTAGGATAACGTTCGGGGTAACCGTTCTCTAAAGGTTGCAAACGTTAGGATCATTAGGGGAACGTTATGAGAATGTTCGATGTAACCAAAAACCGTTCCCAGAACGTAAGAAAACCTTCCGACTAACCAACACACAACCAAAATACAACCAAACCGAACCTTCAGGGAAACGTCCACAAACCAAAAACGAATGTTCACCAGAACGTTCTGGGAACCGAAAATTGTTAGGCGGGAATCATCAGTTGTCTCCAATTGAGGTGATCTGAATGTAATTACCAATGCCAATCTAGCTTCAGTTACAGTCTGTGCATTCTCTAACTAGTAAACAATGTAAAATAGCTGTATGTTAAGTCTTTAGATAAAATCCTTGTGATTCAGTGTCAGAAAAACCAACCCCATAGGTTCAGAATAACTAAAATCAATCCAATGCCAATGCTTGAGTTAGACCAAAGTCAAAGTCTTAAGTAATAAACCTTCTTTGCTCATGATCTTATCCCTAGTCACGATGTTTCTTCCGGCATCTTCTGTGTTGTGATATAGAAGCAGTGGAAGTGGTTCCTTACACAGATTTGCCGTCTTAAATACTGGATGCAGCCACTTTCACTCAACTCTACTTTCTTTCTGATCAAGTTTCAGTGGTCTTGACTATTGTAAGAAATGAATGGCTTCTGAAGAGAAACCATAATCCCAATGTATGACATTAACAGTCTAAGAGGGTCAATTAGAGTCCAATGACTTTCTTTGGGGCAACTCCTTTTCACTCAGATAGAGCTCTTTCGCAATAGAAAAGTACCCAGTTCCTACTGAAATCTATTCATAAAACTCCATTATTTTATTTATGTTTAGCTAGCGGGGACAACTGGTGAAATCTAACTGCCTCTGATTTGTAAGTGTCGGATCATGAACTCACAACCAAGACAACTCCAAAGAGAAGCACTTATGAAAAACAATAAACAATCAGTGTTCCATTGAGAAGATCTGAATGTGATTCCTATGTCATCTAGCTTCAGTTACGTCGTGTAGCATTTTTGTCATTTCAACTGCCCAAAAAGTAGCACTTAATGAATTCAACACTGTCAAGTCATGCAAAGTTAGGATAATAGGAATGACTTAGAAAACATTTCAGCATTGTTCAACCAGTAACCATGGAGAAGATATCTTTTAAACATTTCTTTATAGAGGAACCCTGGGACTTCAGAGGTCAGCAAAACTACAAATGAGCTATTGAAGGGAGTGAGTTATATTATAAACGCCTTCCATTCTTGTGGATGTGATAACACATGACCCACTGGAGGAATTTCTTCGAATTTTTGAAAAAAACCCACATGAACTCGCTGATCAATTGACGAGTATCCCACCACAAAAAAAGTTTAGACCTGGAACGAGCCCTTTGTTATTCTGTGGGGGTCCAAGTGGATCCATAAAAATGGAAAATACAGTGCTCATATCCGCGTAACCACCCATTAAAACTGGAGCATAATGAAATAAATATACTACAATACAGTACAAAGTACATAAAATACAGTAAATTAGAAACTGTAAAACATGTACATTTTAAAGTGCTGTGTGCTGCGTCTGATAGTCTGAGGTATAAAAGAAAGAGTTTATGATTGTTTTGTCTCAGGAGGTCTTAGTTACCACTAGTTCTAACCCTACCAGTCAGATACCACAGAAGGTAATATCTTTTTCAGCTCTTTTAAAGACTCTACCATTACACCTGTTGGAGATGCCTGGTCTCATACATGTAAGCATGCGATTACCACTGAGCTACATCCCCTGAAGATTTCAGTTTTTTAAAACTTTTCTGAGATAGACTTGACTTTATTAATCCTTTGGGAGACTCCCGCAAGGAAATGAAATATCACTGAATAAAAGAAGAAATCTGGGTAAAAATGTAATGGTAATGTTGGATATGGCTTCAAAACTTGTAGTTACACAAACAGCTACATTTGTGTAAAGTAATCGACAGGCTTTATGCCAGTGGAGTAGGAAGGGAAATGCATAGGGGTATGCATCAGCATGCAATGTGGTATAGTGGTGAGATAGCTGCCTTCCAGGCAGTTGAGCTGGGTTTGATTCCCAGCAATTGCAGTAGTTTTGTTTTGGGGTTAATTGCTGTTATTTGTCAAGAAGTAACCAGAAATGTTTACTTGCCCAATCCAATCTTGATAAAATAATAGATCTTGTTTAGGTACAAATAAGGGAGCATATCAATCAATCAAGCTGCCTCCAAGAGGATCCACAGATACCAGGCAGTGTATACGATTTAGTACTACAATAACCATTGAAAAGTTATGAACATTTGTGCAAACAGGTGGAGCTCTGCTTTTCAGGTGTTGTGGCCGAGTGGTTATGGCAACGACTTGAAATCCATGGGGGTCTTCTTGTACAAGAGGCAAACTACCACACGTCCATTTTGAAGAATGGACATCCAATACCCTGTAGTAATGCTGACTTTCCAGTGATGTGATGGTAAGTGGTGGGCAGTGTACAAGTTTTGATCATTTCATGGGTTGCATGGACAGGAATCAGTACCCAGTTCCACCACGATCGCTTCTTGTCTTGTCGTTCAAAACTATTTGGGCTCATACCTAAAGACACCCAAGCAGATCAGCCAAAAAATCCTGCTGCACCTCAAAGGTGCTATCAAAGCACTCCAGCTGTGCGTTTGCAGAAGAGGCCTTGTTTTCTTTTAGCTTGGAAGAAGGCTTAGCTTATGACAAGGTAAACAAATTGCACCATAGTTCTACTCATTAGTGTGTCCACTTCAGTTATGGATTGAAGACATCCTTAGAGCTACTGGCCCTCCTATATCAACCTAAGTAGAACCAGCGCAGCATGAGCGCAGAACTCTTATGGACAGGCTTCACGTGAGATTCATTAAACGTTGTCATCAACCAATCAGAGCGTAAGAATGATCGTACATTGATAAATGCAGCGGCTGGAACGATCGTAATTTAAATATAACGCCCCAGATATTCTCGGTTTTGAGGCCTCGGCCCTCTTTTATGACATGGCCAGATGAACCGGCTAAGAAGCTGGCACTTTTCAGAGGTGGGGATTAAACCCTGACATCTCAGTTTAATTTGTAAAGTGGTTGTGTGTAACGTACAACATCTAAGTTGTACCCTATTAATAAAAACACAGTAGCAAAGTTTATTTTACTCGTGTTTTTTTCGTGAGTCAGATCCAGGCAACAGTGGGAGGGAGAGCCATATTAATAGATTTAAATGAGTTGCATGCTTCTTAGAGAGGAGACAATATGAGAACTTATGAAATGTGTAATTGAATTATGTCCAACTTCTCAACTCCTCCTCGGACAATGAAGATCAGACTTGTGTGGTAATCATATCAGGGTTTTCCCACCTTGAACTTTCTAAGACTCCATCATCACCTCCAGAGCATTTGCAGGGCTTTAACCTTAACTTCTAGTTTGGGAGCCTGTAACCTGTCCGGCGAGCAACGTAAAATCTGTCTGCGGAGCTGGGGTCATGGAACATCTTCTTGTACCACTGGTTCTCTCCGTTTTGGAGAGGTGTTTGCTGGGTGACTGGAAACCCAAACAAAGACTTTTTTACAAATGATGATATGATAACAGTATTGAAAGCAAAGTATGTCAACAATATGTAAAACAACACTCCAAATAAACCTGAAAACCACCCCGTCGCTAAATGTGGTTTACGTCAAATTTACTTCAAGTTTAAATGCAAACATCAATAATCATCTCAATTATCTCATATCAAACTTATATTTAAGTTCTTACTTGAGTGAAGACGCTGATACCGGTCTTGGGTGTGAAAAGTCACATTCCCCTTCATAATGGCATCACCCAAGCCAGATGGAGAAAGCCTAACGGCTTCTTAATCTGCCTGCTGTTTGTGATGTGTAAAAGATTTAAAAAAACAGTAAAAACACCAAAATACTCGTGTTTCCCAAGACACAGGTCTGACTTGACCCAAAAATGCCAGATATCGTGGCAGCACACCCAACTGTGAATAAATTATACTGCATATCGGGTTCACGTGATGTGATAAGCAACAGTCGAATTGCAGAAACTGGACTTTAAGGAACTGGGACACCCGTCAGCTCTAGAACGCGTCTAAAGTGTTTATCAGTGGCCCTATCCGTACAGTCAGAAGAGGAGGAGATGAGAGATTCAGCCGATGTTGGCACTAAACAATGGCTTTCAAACTGAATGTACCGTCCATTCGCTGCAGCTCATTGGACAATTTTTAAATTTCTGTGGGAGCGCAGAAATCTTTTTAAAGCAGATAGATTTCCCCTTAACAAACCAGGAGGTAAAGCTGTTCACCTCTAATCTGCTTTACTTGCGTACACATCTGCTCCCTCTGCCAAGGACACGATGACAAACGAATCAAACAAAAAGGAAGACACAACAAAGTGTGGCAGTGATCCGCACAGCCCACATGTTGCAAAGATTTGACCAGGGAGACCAGAGAGCAGAGACACGAAACCTCAATCCCTCTTCACCCGTGCCAGCACCCTCAACAACCACCCAACCGAACCTTCTGAGGATTCTCGCTGTCAATATGATATCTCAACACACCCTTCCCTATTTCCCCCATCAATATACACCCCTTCATACCACCATGGCTAACCGGGCAAAAGTAAAACGCCAAGCACCATACCAGGATGTCAGAAAACTCCGTTCCCCCAGACTGAAGGGACGCTTGTGTGGCAAAATCTAGCAAGCACTGATCTGATATGTGCTGGGCCTTGGCTGCAGGATAGTTGATACTAATGACATTTTCCAAGACAAGCCAGGGCCCGTGGATTCAATTTTCTCAATTTATGTGTGATAGGTAATAGGAAAAGAATGGTGAATAAGCACTAACTGCAAACTTAGCAAATTAGCATCCATTCCTCGGTCAGCTACAGCCTGTCCCAAAAAAATGCAAACAAAACTAACACTAGACCTTACTAAACGTCAGGTATTGGCAGGGAAAATCATTTTAATCATGATTTATAGTAGCACAATATAGATTTTAGTTTTTTAACTGAACCTGGTTAGACAATAAAACAGCGTGCTGTTCTCCATCGAGCAGCTCCTCCCTCGAACTTCCGTTTTATGAGGAGAGATAGAGTGAATAAGAAGGAGGTGGAGTCGCTAGTTTGTTTAATGGACTCATCCAGGTACGAAAATATGTTATGGAAATTTGTGTTTCTTTGAATATGTTGCTCTTCAATTAAGATGCTTCCCCTCAAGCGATATTTCTAAATATCTACAGGCCACCTAATATTGTGCAACCTTCATGATGACTTCACTGAACTGCTGTTTATAATCTGTATTAACTTTGATTGTGTAATCATTGCGTGTGATTTAACATTATGTGACAACCCCAGGACGGGGGACCAAAGAACTGTGTGGTTGTTTTTGAGAACTATGGACTGACACAGCATGTGTGCAGAGCCCATCACAATAAGGGAACACACTTGGACTGATGTCTCTCAAGGCGTATACTGAACATTTCAAGGTTTTGCGGGACTGACGTTGCTTCTCTCAGAATCATTCCTGGTTTTCTTTACACGCACTGTCTCTTGCCCAAAGTGTCCAACCATGTTGAACCGAAAACGGTATATCAACTGAATACACCGGTTGACACACTTTTACAGCTTTTCTCTCCACAACAGCCTCTCTGGCTCTCAGTCACTGAGCTTGAGATAATTTCAACTGTAACTTACCAAATGTTATTGAATTCCCATTGCTCCCGCAAGTCAACGTTGTCCTGCGTAAGAAAGATCCCATGGAGAAATGGTCCTACTGGTGGGACGAACAGAAAAAAACGGAGTGTAGGAAGAGCAGAACGAAGGTGGCGAAAGCGAAACAAATATCTGGTCCATTCTAAAACACCTATAAGAGAGACTTCGCATTTATAATGTGGAAAACTGAGGAATGCAAGGGCGACCGTTTCTGAATTATCTCTAGAAAACCCACATAATAATTCACGTGCTTTTGTTGCTACTGTCGATAAGTTAACAAAACCCTCCAGTGCCAGTAGCATCTGAACGTTTATCTACCACGGCCTGCAATGACTTTGCCTCCTTCTCAAAAGACAAAGAAATCTTGAAGATTAGACAAAACAGGGCAGGTGGCCCTTCCATATCCAAGTCAGGATATGTGTTGCACCGTGTTCAAGCAAAACTATTTCAATATGACCGGACATTTCATAAACAACCAGAAAAACCTGGCTAGGACATTATACAAACACTGAAATCCGCCTCTTTGCCTTGCTCTTCTACCAACGGGTGGATTTCAAAAAGTGTTTCAACTTGTTTGGCTTCTGATCTTCTACAGATTGTGAACAGTCTCTGCTGTCAGGAATCTTTCCACAGGCCTGAAAACTGCAGTAATCAAGCCGCTCTTAAAACAGACCATCTAGACACATCATAATGAGAAACATAGGCCACATCAAACCTTCCGTTTTTAAGGAAAGCATTGACAAAGCGGGTTTTTCTAAACTTAGCCATTTCCTGTACTTAAAACAAACAGTTTGATACCTTTCGTTGGTTTCCGACCAAACCACACAAACAGCCCTGAACGGCTCTCGTCCAGTTAAGACATCTACCTTAACCACCAGGTGTGGCACAATTTCAATCTTAGTACTACTTGATCTCAGTGCTGCATTTGACACGGTAGAACACGACTATTACTAAACCGATTGGAAAATTGGTAGGACGTTAGGGCTCAGTACAAAATGGTGAAACCTACTACAGAATAGGGAATTATTTGTGACAAAATAGTAATTATACATCCGAGCATACAATATGACGTGGGGAGTTCAACAAGGCCTCTATTCTGGGGCCTCTCTGTTTAACACTCTACATGCTACAACTGCCCAGATTATGGGACAACAAAAGAAGTTACCATAGTTAGGCGGACGACACAAAAATTTACATAACCTTAGCGCAGGGGACTATAGCCCACATATAAAAAAGAATAAGTCGCTTAATTCACTATGAACCACCCAGAACCTTCTCAGGTATATGGGACAGGTCTGCTTTTCTGTCACCAGAGTCAGAAACTCTAAACAGGGTGAAGCAGATTTCAGTTCGATGCTCTAAATTGGAATAAACTCCCAGAAACCTGCAGATCCGCTGCTACTCTCGTTCTTTTAAAATAAAAGGATGAAGACCTTTCTTTTGAGCTGCCTCTTCTTAAAATTGACTGTCATTTCTTTAATGTCTTATGGCAGTAACTTTATCTTGTGTTTATG
>NC_045755.1:1614054-1615923 GCF_008692095.1 Etheostoma spectabile
ATCATTCTCATTTCCTATTTCAGAACTGTTCATAATGTTCATACTGTTCATATTGTAAAATAATAACTTAATACTATTTATCCCAGTACCCTTTGCACTATGTTCCACATTTAAATTATTTTTATTGGTCTCTTCATTGCACTCATAGAGTATATATATTACAGTTTTTTCCTATTGCTAACACACAATTTTGCAAACTAGTCTGGTTTTTCTAAAAATCATACACAATTCACAAAACCACACACCCAAACTGCAAACACCCTCTATATCCTGCAAAATGAAGCACTGCAACCAAAACTACACATAGCATTATCAAAATCAAACTTTTGCATGAAATGCCACACACTTCATTCACATTACCAGATTTTTGCCTAACCAACTACACACTGTTGGGCATAATGAAAAGCACCCTCATCTTTACTATGCCTTGCCATAATACTAAAATATGTTTTAGATTGTTCACATGCACAGAAATATTTGCAGATACACACACATGCTGGTAAAACATTATTTTATGTTTCACTACAGTGAACAAGTCAGTGCAAAAAATTGCAGATATATTTACATGGAACTGAACAAAAATATTCTTACAAAAAACAGTAAACTGAAAAAGAAAATTTCAGACAAAATATATCACAGTAAAAAAAAGAAGCAAGAAAAATAATTACAGTTTTTTCCATTTGCCGCACAGCCGGTTCGTCCACACATCTCGGCATCACAGACAATATGTCCCCCCCACAGACTCGAGGGGGGAGCACCTTGAGTGCCTTATCCATCCCTGAATTGCACCCACATCCATCTCATCACATGCCTCTTCCATAGCCTCGCACAGAGGCACGCGCACAAAGGGCCGCGGGTCGTATACCTTCCACCACCGCCATGCCGAAAAGAACTCTTCTTTGAGGTTCAGACATGGTGAATGGTGGGAGGTACGCACAGAAATGTTGGGTGGTCACCGAACCAGTTTTGTACAGCGGCTGCACGATGAACGCTCACGTTGTCCCATACTACAACGTACCGGTTTCCTTGATGGTCTGCATCATTCATATGCTCTGGTATTGTGAGAATGTGTTAAGTCTGTCCAGAAATGTAGAATATGTGCTTTGTTGTATGTCCAAGGTTGACATGACGGTGGAGGACAACATGCATACGGTGGCAGAGCACCCTGTGTGTTCCCACCACGTTGGCCAGAACATCTATGATGGCTCTGTGGCCAATGACGTTTCTCCCCTTCTTCTGCTCTTTGCTAGGTTGAACAAAGCCTCATCTATAAAGATAAACTCATGTGGGATTGCATGTGCATCCATTTCCAGTACTCCCTGAAAACACATACAAATCTGTCAATATGGTGTTATCCAGTATACAGGGAAACAATGTTCCTCCACCATGGTGTCGTCTCTCAGTCCTTTAGAAAAAACAAAATAAAGAAATATATAGGGCTTGGACAATGCAGCCTAAATATTATTCTTTTCATAGTGCTAACATCCTGATTGGAGTGTTTACAATTAACCAATGGGTGTTTGGCAAGGTGGCACATGTAATTAGTCATTTAGCTCATGTAGTGTCATTTTAAATGGCAGTGTTTTGAAATGGCAAACATGTGACTTTATGTCAGATTGTTGTGTCTTATGCAGGAAACTGTGTTCAGTGCATTTAAAAAGTGCCATTTTGAAATGCAAAATGTGTTTAAACAGAAAATGTGTTTAGACTTTCTGAGACTTGAGAGGAAGTTTTGCTCTCTGTGTGTCAGTTTAAATAATTGTGCTGTGCATGTCATTTTAGTGTGTTAGCAATTGGAAAAAACTGTAGTGTGTCTATATTAGTGTGTATATATTGTTTGTTTTGAATGTGTAAGCACATTGTGAGCAA
>NC_045755.1:1615933-1616261 GCF_008692095.1 Etheostoma spectabile
AAGGAAAATTCCTCGTATGTGTCTTCATACCTGGTCAATAAAGATGATTTTGATTCTGATTCTGATTTTGAAGTCAATCCTCAATGTGGACCTCTAAATTCTCTCAAAGGTTGTTCTTCAATGGGAGATGAAGATTATCTCGCTAGATCAGACAGGGTTCATGCCTGGCCGACAGTCTTCCGATAACACTAGATGCCTACTTACTATCATCCACTCGTTAAGTAATGATAACTCGGAAATCGTGGTATCCCTCAAAGCCAAACAGGGCTTCGACAGGGTCGAGTGGGGACACCTATACGAGGTAATGGCCTGGTTTGGCCTGGGCAAC
>NC_045755.1:1616271-1616770 GCF_008692095.1 Etheostoma spectabile
TGTGGGTCAGATTGTTATATTCATCCCCTATGGCCTCAGTTCAAACTAACGACAAGTTGTCCCCTCTTTTCTCCTTTCGGAAAGGCCCCAGACAGGGCTGCCCTCTGTCCCTGTTCGCCATCGCCATCAAACCTCTGGCCGTTTGGCTTCATTTGGCAAAAGGTTTTCAAGGGCAACACACGATCTGGCACAACTCATAAAATCTCACTGTATGCGGACAACCTGCTCCTGTACATCTCTACCCCAGCTGTCTCACTTCCTGTGATTTTAAACTTTCTGGAACGATAGAGTGCGTACTCTGGCTATAAGCTCAACTACCGGAAAAGCGAGCACCTAGTGAGACTCTTACTGGCTAGGCAGCTCCCGCGCTTGTTATCGTCATTTTAGTGGGCTGAAGACGGATTTCACTACTTGTTTTTTTCATTAAAGCGTCCGTATTTGGAAAGTTTCTTACCTCTGTCCACTGTGCTGAAACAGACCCTTGTTACTAAAAAAGAGG
>NC_045755.1:1616780-1618029 GCF_008692095.1 Etheostoma spectabile
GGGCTGTCAATGGTGCTGAAGCAGAGCCTTGTTACTGAAATAGAGAGGACTGTCCATGGTGCTAAAACAGAACCTTTTTACTAAAACAGAGGGGGCTGTCCATGGTGCTGAAACAGAGCCTTGTTACCTTGTGACGTGCTGACGATTACGATACGCATATTGTCTCATTTCCGGTGCTCCAATCTCACAGACACTATTTTTATGCTCCAGCAAAATCTTACTCAACTCTGCTTTATTGCTTAAGTCTGGTGGCTGAGTGCCTGATTGTATGTAAACACTAGTTATACTCGAGAACTTATAGTTTCATTATCTTACAGCAACTCCCTTTCTGATCTCACAGTTGTTAGAACGCCGTTAGCTACTCCAGCTTAGCCATTAGCTATGGCTAATTCCTGTCCCTCTTCTGTTTTCTCTTGCTCCGTGTGTCAGATGTCTAGATATTCCTCTGCCTCCTTTAGTGATGACAGTACATGTAATAAATGGAGTATATTCGCAGCTCTGGAGGCGAGGCTTAGGGAGTTTTAGGCACGGCTCCACACCATGGAATCAAACCATATCCCAGCTAAAAAATTTTGGTACCCAGAACGTTCTTGGAACGTTCATTTTTGGTTGCGGGAACGTTCTGGGTCCAAACGTTATCTTAATGTTGCAACCTTTGGTGAACGTTCCCCTAACATTATCTTAACGTTGCAACCTTTAGCAAACGTTCCCCTAACGTTATCTTATCGTTGCAACCTTTAGCAAACCTTAATATCAATATAAAAAAAATTACAAAACATACAATGATCAGAATCAGTTTTATTGGCAATAAAGACACAATAGTGCAAATGTAGAGTGCAAGATTCATATTGGAATGATAAAGTACAATATTTTAACATATGTAACACTGGACTATAGTCACATTCATAAGGTAGGTGTCCGTTTTGTTAACGGTAACACATTAACAGTTATTCAACTACGCAATAGCACACAGAACTACCACCAGGGCGTTGATTATAAATATCGTTGAAAAGCCTCTCAGTCCCGTCGGCACTATGTTCAAGCACCCATGTCTGTGGACCCGTCCTCCAGCTCTGGCCTTGCCTTCATCTGCGATTAGCTTCCATTGTTTTCTTCACTTCAGTAAAAGTTACCTTTTCGCCAGTCCCTCATAAGTTCCTGACTCACTCTAAACTTTCTGCTGCTCGATTACCGTTTTCAGTTGCATATTTTACTACCTGCAGTTTGTAATCTGCAGATTTTTTTTGGG
>NC_045755.1:1618039-1618569 GCF_008692095.1 Etheostoma spectabile
CATTTTGTTTGTGTTCAGTCTTTCTCAGTTGTCTTTAGAGGCAGCATAGAGTTGTCACCAGCCTAGAGCACCCTCTTGTGGCTATAGATGGTAATGTTATCATTATGAATTAACATTTAAACACATTTTAAATTATATATATATTTTCATATACAAGTCTCACCGGACTATCTGTCACAGGACTAGCCAAACTACGAAAGAAATGTGACTTATTCTGTAAAATACAGTATGTAATGTGTAGGTGGATAGCACTGAGATAAAGAGCGCCATGGTTTTGAAGGCTCAGTCCTTCCCAGCTGGCCTAAAAAGAAAGAAACAAAAGCTTGATATGTCATACTAAGACTGAACTAGTTGACAAAAGCAAGACAAATTTCCTTACTAGCAACCCTGTTTTTTCTGATAGTTTAATTATTATCAATAATAACAACATGAACATTAAATAGAAGAATTTCAATTTACGGTCTGTGTGAGGCAAACTTCAGCGCTTGCCCAGCGCGGGAAAGTTTTTTCTGGGAGGCCGCTAGAGTAGA
>NC_045755.1:1618579-1618678 GCF_008692095.1 Etheostoma spectabile
AAGCAAAGTTACTAGTTGACTACTAATCAAATTAAAACATTATCAGCCAAGCTAAGCATAATACTGATATGAACAATAAAATAACACCTGCCTGTTATA
>NC_045755.1:1618688-1618820 GCF_008692095.1 Etheostoma spectabile
AAGATTCTCAGGTCCTGGAAGGCCTTCTTTGCCTTCTTGCCAGACAGGCTATACTGTTTTAGAACGTCATTGGTTGCCACTCGCCGTATCATGCGACAGATGACAGTACATCCGGTTGATCCTCCAAGGCTT
>NC_045755.1:1618830-1618977 GCF_008692095.1 Etheostoma spectabile
GTTGCTGTAAAACATAGAAACACAAATTAAACAAGTAGACCAAAGTGGAGAGCTTGTATGATCTCATTTTGTAAGATAAGTCAGTTCAGTTATAATATAATTGAAGTTATTCAATTATATAGTGTTAATCTTAGGGCAGGGTAGGGC
>NC_045755.1:1618987-1619420 GCF_008692095.1 Etheostoma spectabile
CGGCCACTTAATTACCATTTAGTTCCTCCTCTCCTGTTGACCGAGACTCAAACACCTGCAGCTCTGTGACTGTCGAGCAGGGCGACAGCAACATGTCATTGACTGGAGCAGAGGGAGATGACGGGGAGCTCCTTAAGAGCATGACCAGCTCATCCTTTTTGTCCTCAAATGTATCCATCCACTGTGCCATGCGGGTAACGGGTGTCCTCATGGCTATGGATAAACGAATGCTGTTAGTTTTGTTGTTATACATTATCTACTTATTTGTGAACAACTTAAGTGAGTCTTCTTACCTCTCATTTCCATCTCCATGGCTGAGCCACCGCCCTATTTTTCTGATGATGTTCTGCTGTTAAGAACAACAAAAAAAGTTTCTCTCAAGTTCCTTGTCATGCAATTGTATTAAATTGGAAAAATTCAAAGCCAATGTACC
>NC_045755.1:1619430-1619773 GCF_008692095.1 Etheostoma spectabile
ACTGGGTCTCAAGCTGAAGTGGCAGGCTGAGATTGCGTTAGACCCATCCAGCTCTGGTGGACCGGCTGTTTTCCTGTGTGGTGTGGACTCATCTAAAAAAAAGTAGATATGAATATTGGTCAGTTCATTTATGGTAGGTTTCTTGGACATGCCATTGCAAAAGATGAACCTATGCTGTTACGTTTAGACAATCACTTGTCTTGCAACTTACATGCAGGTGGTGGAGGCAATGATGTCTGCTGACCTGAGAGGAAGACACACTCACACACACATCAGAATAGTCACATGATATAAGTCACATTTAAGAGTAGGCTTAAGACTTTCCTTTTTGATAAAGCTTATA
>NC_045755.1:1619783-1620461 GCF_008692095.1 Etheostoma spectabile
AGAATTGAATATTGTTAGAGAGTAGTAGTTAGTCACATAGTTTTCACATTTATCTATCATATACAATAAAACTAAAGGGAGACTTGGCATACAGCCCGATCCGGTTGGGGAGAGTTCTAGCCGACAGGGTGGAGCTCTCTTTACCTTGTCTCTCTTGGTTTTGCTGTAATAATAGTTTAGACAGGGGATATTTTGAACACTAGTTAGGGCATAGAATCGAATATTGTTAGGGAGTAGTAGTTAGTCACATAGTTTTCAGATTTATCAGAATATAATAAAGAATATAATAAAACTAAAGGGAGACTTGGCACACAGCCCGATCCGGTTGGGGAGAGTTCTTGCCCGACCGGGCTGGAGATCTCTTTACCTTGTCTCTCTTGTTTTTGCTGTAATAGTTTTAGACAGCTGGGGACTTATTTTGATACACTGAGCTCCTCTAGCCTATTCGTTCCATTTTTCATGTATGGCATCCAGTCCCCGAAAGAAATGCTTGTTACTAACCTAGCTCTGGGGAGTCATTCCCCGGAGTCCTTATGTTTTCCCCAGCATGCTCCCTTGGATCAGAGAGGCTCCAAAATCAGGGTAGCAGCTATCGCCTTGGTCCTGCTCCATGTTCTGTGATGCCATGTTCAACTGCTACACTACAAATTCTGGAGTGTGGTCTATCTGTATAGTGTC
>NC_045755.1:1620471-1620589 GCF_008692095.1 Etheostoma spectabile
TCTTGTTATGAATTGATACTATAAATAAATTGAAATTGAAATTGAAATTGATATGCACCAAGTTGAATGTAGTTCCATGGCAGGAAATATGTTTCCTAAATACATTATGCATAATGTT
>NC_045755.1:1620599-1620731 GCF_008692095.1 Etheostoma spectabile
CAGGGATTCCAGACACACGCCCTGTAACAGAATGCTTTCTTGTTTGTGGAACAGATTCATCTGAAATAATAGATCATACAATTTGTACTGATTGCAAAAAGAATATTTAAAGGTATACAGTCAGTGTAAACA
>NC_045755.1:1620741-1620899 GCF_008692095.1 Etheostoma spectabile
GTACGTGACAGGATTTCTGCATTGTAGCCCAGATACTTTGTAATGGGGTGACACAGCCTCCACAGAAATGCATAGGGTTATCTTTCACTCAGCATGCCGTTAACTGCCTAAAGTGTGTTTTAAGATGGCTACCGATCTACCTGGACTAAGGATTTTGA
>NC_045755.1:1620909-1621075 GCF_008692095.1 Etheostoma spectabile
TGGCTTTATTTATGTACTGTACACTACAACAAATTAAAAAAAGACCAAAAAAAAGGATATCTTATCTGTAACATAAACGTAAGCATGTTAACATGATTACACAAAACATACAATGCAACAAAGCAGACACGTTGTGCACAGCAGCAAACAAAGTGCAAGATGTAGC
>NC_045755.1:1621085-1621238 GCF_008692095.1 Etheostoma spectabile
ATTTAAAGCACAACTCTGGCCTCGCCCTTTTGAATGGGAGAGCTAGTGGCCCTTCTATGATAGCATCAAAATCAACATTTTTAAAACACTAAGAGGGCTCGACACAGCATGAGACTTTACTCCAAGTCTCACCTGGGGCTCAACACATAAACT
>NC_045755.1:1621262-1621442 GCF_008692095.1 Etheostoma spectabile
ACAAAGAGTTTACTAAAAAGAAAAGATTTGGAGCAGCTCACTGCTTGACTAGCATAGCTAGCAAGATGGCGGACAACGTAGACAACTTCTGCTTGAGTTGTTTACTTCAGCGAAACTTTTATTTTTGGTCAACCTGACAAGAACCAGAGTATAATAAAGCCATACGAGGGAAAGAGTTTA
>NC_045755.1:1621452-1621723 GCF_008692095.1 Etheostoma spectabile
ACAAACCCTCCCATTACAACAACATCATTTAACTGCAAAGTATTTCGCTTGCCTCTCCGTGAGCGTGTGAAGTTGTGCAGCGTGCTCGTCCTGTAGCTTTTTCTTCTTCTCCTAACACGGGAATCGGAGAGAGAGAGCCCCCCCCTGGTGTGGGGTTGTAATGGTTTGGTTTGCAAACTGAATAAAGAAGTGAATTATCTTAGTTGTGAAAATCGTCCCATCGATAGATTCTTGTTTTAAGTATTTTCACTAATACAGTTAAAAAAACGAA
>NC_045755.1:1621733-1622042 GCF_008692095.1 Etheostoma spectabile
AAAGTACTGTTTTAAGCTAAATTGATATCAGCCTAAAAATAAATGTTATGCTGTTTATCTTTTTAAAATTTTATGAGTTGAATCATTTTTGAATGAATTTAAATCAAGTAACAGCAAACCATGCTACTTCGAACTCAGAACAACCAAAAACAACCAAACGAGAACGTTGTGTGAAGGTACGGCGCAACCGCAGGGGAATGTTACAGTTGGTTGGTTCTCTTAACGTTTAGGGAACGTTATAACCAGGAGGGAATGTTCCCTAAACGTTCGTTTTTGGTTTGGTTCGAACTAACCTTTAGAGAACCAAAA
>NC_045755.1:1622052-1622151 GCF_008692095.1 Etheostoma spectabile
CCTAACGTTCTCTAAACGTTCTGTGTTAGTGGGGTACTTGTTGGGGTAGTTGAACATGACAATGCTACAGAGTAACTGAAGATGGATGTCATTGTTATC
>NC_045755.1:1622161-1622567 GCF_008692095.1 Etheostoma spectabile
CACCTCAAATGGAGACACTGATGATTATTCTCTTTGGGGTTGTCTGGACAAATGCATGGACAGGCTATTTCACAATTCTTCCCAATACTAGTAAAATGCATTACTCTGGCACCATAACTACCCAAACAATAAGCACTGACTTGAGCCTTGTATGCAGTAAGTGCTACTTGTTGGGGTAGTTTTGCTGACCTCAGAATTCCAGGATTTCCTTCATAAAGAAATGTTTAAAAGGATATTCTTCATTACTGGTTGAACAATGCTGAAAGGTTTTCTAAGTCATTCCTATTTCCCTAACTTTAGCATTGACTTGACTGTTAAATTCAGTAAGTGCTACTCGTTGGGGCAGTTGAACATGATAATGCTACAGACTATTTAAAGATGGATGTCATTGTAATCACATTCAGAT
>NC_045755.1:1622577-1622649 GCF_008692095.1 Etheostoma spectabile
TGGAGACACTGATGATTATTGTGTTCACAAGCTAAGCACAGCACTAATGTGAACAATAAAATAACACCTGCC
>NC_045755.1:1622659-1622743 GCF_008692095.1 Etheostoma spectabile
CTGCATACAGCCAGGTCCTGGAAGGCTTTCGTTGTCTTTATTCCCCGCAGGCTGTACTGTCTCAGCACATCATTCGTTGCAACT
>NC_045755.1:1622753-1623422 GCF_008692095.1 Etheostoma spectabile
CATGCGGCGGATGGCATCACCTCCAGTACAACCACTGAGGGTTGACAGGAAAAGTTGCTATAAAACATATAGTAACAAATTATGCATACAGTGTAGAGCTTGTACATCTCATTTTTTAAGAGAAGTCAGTTTAGTTAAGATATTGGAATTTATGCAATTATATAGTGTTCATCTTAGGGCAGGACTATGGCCACTTAATTACCATATTGTTCCTCCTCTCCGGTTGACAAAGAGTCCTGTCAAACTCCTGCAGCTCGGTGACAGTCGAGCAGGGCGACAGCAAGAAGTCTTCAACAGGAGGAGCAGGAGGTGACAGGGTGCGTTTTAAGAGCTCATCTATCTGATCCTTCAGATCATGGATGACCTGTGCCATGAGGTGCATGGATGCCCTCATTCCGTTTATGGATGCCCTCATGCCTAAGGGAACAAAAAGTGTTTGTTTAGTACTCAGTTATCACACACACACACACACA
The DNA here is from genome assembly GCF_008692095.1 of Etheostoma spectabile. Taxonomy (NCBI): domain Eukaryota; kingdom Metazoa; phylum Chordata; class Actinopteri; order Perciformes; family Percidae; genus Etheostoma; species Etheostoma spectabile. The sequence goes on from NC_045755.1 coordinate 1,623,227, forward strand.
CACACACACACGCATGTGAACAACTTCAGTCTTCTTACCTCTCATTTCCATCTTCCTGTCTAAGCCACCTCCCTCTGTGGGATGACTCACCTCCCTCTGTGTGAGTTGTTTACAACAACAAAAATGTTATGTTACTCTAGTGCTCCTTATCATTAAATTGTACTTCATTGCAAATGCAAAATTCTAAGCAACTGTA
>NC_045755.1:1623432-1623631 GCF_008692095.1 Etheostoma spectabile
TGTTGAAGGTAACTCTGGATGCCCATTGGCTTTCAGTCCAACAAGAAGATCATCAAGAGCAGAGTACTGAATCTGGTGTTCTAAGGCCCAGTGTTGTAAGACGTTTCTGAGTGAACTTTGTGGTTTGCGTTCCTCGCTGTAGGAGTCACTGGTCTCATCCATAAGTTTGTCCATGGGCGTCTCCCACATTTCCAGACAA
>NC_045755.1:1623641-1624101 GCF_008692095.1 Etheostoma spectabile
AGAAGCAACGCTGCTGCTGTCCCCCTTAGAGCTGCTGGCATAATTTACAGCAAATTCTGTCTCCTTCTCACACTCCTCAGGTATTTGCTGCAGTGGGTGTTGATGAGGTGGTGGAGGTGGTTGTTGTTGTTGTTGAAGAAGAGCCCGGTCCAGTAGTAGCATCTCTCGCTGTGCCCTCTTCCAGCGCTTTGTGTAATCCTGCCTATCTTTCCTTTTCATCGCAGACAGTTGTTATGCAACAAATGCGTTCCTGCTGAAATCAAAAAATGTGCAGTGTTAACAATGCAGGTTTTCTAATTGTAGTTTTTAAATGGGACACAAAAAAACAAATTAAATTTAGTAACAGGTCTTATTTGTAAAAAAGAAAAACCGCAAGCAGGTTAACATGACACGAAACACAGAATGCAGGCAAAGCATATAACACTGGTTGAGATTATTAGCTGGATGTAGGTTCAATCTG
>NC_045755.1:1624111-1624482 GCF_008692095.1 Etheostoma spectabile
CATTGACCATTTATTCTCAGTCAATATTTTTTGCTGTAACAGTAACCAAAGTTATTGTAGCGTTACAATAATTGTGTCAAACTTACTATTTTTAAAGACACAATGCTCGATACAGCAGGACACTTTGGCCGTGCTACTAGCTAGTTAGCAGCTAGCTAGCTAGTAGCACAAAGCTAGTAGGTTAGCCTGCAGTTTCGTGAACAGAGCTTCTCTGTTGCCAGACTATAACAAAGTGTTACAACCACAACATCATGTAACTGTATAACTTACTTTTTTTGTGAGAAGTGTTGTTAGTTGTTGGTTGTTGGTTGTTGGTTGCTGGTGTGGCCGTTGCCGTTGCTTGTTTTTCCAAGACAGTAAACGCTGTACTA
>NC_045755.1:1624492-1626398 GCF_008692095.1 Etheostoma spectabile
TCTTCTGTACTTATCCATTTCTTCCAGCCAATCAGGAATGTCCGTGTTACGTCACACATCTTGACATCAGGAAACCTGGCCAAGCAGCATTTTAGAATGTAATTTCAAACTGAAATACTCATGAATGGAGTGTTGCTCTTGTTGGAATTTAAAATGTTATATGTGCTTAAACATTATGTGTGATTTGCATTATACATCCTACTTCCACTTGCTTATATACACAACACAGAAATGCAGGACGAAACATAAGGACTATGGAGAAGATCATGAGCAAAGAAGGTTTCTTACTGAAAGACTTTGACGTTGGTCTAACTCAAGCAACTTTTATGGATTAATTTGTTAGTGCTAATCTATGGGGTAGTTTTTCTGACAACTGATTCGGATTTTTCTAAATTACGTAACAAAAACGACTATTTTAAGTTGTGATACTAGTTGGAGCCCCACTAACACAGAACATTTAGGGAACGATAGGGAACGTTAGTTTTTGGTTCTCTAAAGGTTAGTTCAAACCAAAACAAAAACTAACTTTAGGGAACGTTCCTCTGGGTTTATAACGTTCACAACGTTTAACGAGAACCAACCAACTTTAACGTTCCCCGTGGTGGCGCTGAACCTTCACACAACGTTCCGTTTTGTTGTTTTGGTGTATTTGGTTTTCTGACTTTTGTGAAGTATTACATAGATCACTCTTAAATGATTGCTTAATAAATCTTATAAAAAAGTTTGATTGCTAAAAAGCAATTTGTTCTTGATTTCGTTTTTTTAACTGTATTTGATGGGAAAATACATAATAAGAAGTTATGAATAAAAATATTTTTGCAACATAATCATTTCACATTTCTTCAAGTGGTGCGATCAGTTTCCTTAAAAACCAAGTTTCACAGCACCGCCAGTAGGGGAAGCATCTGCTTTCGGTGTCCCTGAACTGCCGACTTCCGTATACACCATTTAGTCTGCGTCAAGATGGAGGACAGGCAACCCAAAAGTTTTATTTAAACCAGCACCATTATAGACATATCCATGGTTTTCAGGTAAGGTTCACTCAAGATAAAGTGGTGTGTTTCAGCAGTTCTACCATCACTGTTAGAATACATAGAACATGTTTAACTATCCTGTACCGTGTGTGACTCAGACGTCATTCTTTGTGTAGCTCTGTCTAAACATTAAAATTACAATAGTGATACTTTTGACTCAAAGGCTATTCATCTCTATTCAGAATTGTAATGTGTAGACATTCCAATGCGTCACGAGAATTTTGTGACCATGATTGCGCCTCTATAAAGTGATAGTTTACATGGTTATATATCTATCTAGTTCAGACAATGCCGTGAACCACACTGCATTGTGTGATACGTACATGGGAGAGAGTGTTGGAGCTAATCCTGCTCCATCTCAGGGTTCATGCAATTACTAGTCAAAATCTCAGATGTGGATGTGTGAATCCATTTTATTACAAAGGATATCCTGAGAACAAGTACAGAGTCAACCTAATACGTCTCTCCCCCAATTTGTCTGACTCTCTGGCTCTGGACCCCTAGTCTTATCACAAAGGGTGGGGTCCTTAGAGCACAGTGATGTGTGTGTGTGTGTGTATGGTGTGTGTGTGTTCTTTCGTTATCTTTCATTGGAATGTGACTAAGGTTTATGCCTCAGTTCAGGAAAAGATCAGTGGGGTGAAAGAGATGAAACCAGACACAGGCAGCATCCCTATCATCAATTTGCTTCTAACACATTTAGGAGCGGATTACAACAAAATATACCAAACATCTTATATTAAAACAGAAGATTGCAAAACAACTCAATATGACAAACAACAAACAATGACCCATATACCTATAACACAAACTTAATGCATGACCAAAATGCTTCATTATGCTGAAATAAGCTTTTACCTTTTAGCTTGAAG
>NC_045755.1:1626423-1626763 GCF_008692095.1 Etheostoma spectabile
ACATGTTGGTCATGCATTAAGTTTGTTGTTATAAGTATATGGGTCATTGTTTGTTGTTTGTCATATTGAGTTGTTTTGCAATACTTCTGTTTTATAATATAAGATGTTCTGGTATATTTCTCCTAAATGTGTTAGAAGCAGAATTGATTGATAGGGATGCTGCCTGTGTCTGGTTTCAATCTCTTTCACCCCCACTGATCTTTTCCTGAACTGAGGGTCATAAACCTTAAGTCACATTCCAATTGAAAGATAACGAATAGACACACACACACACACATACACACACACACACACATCACTGTGCTCTAAGGACCCCACCCTTTGTGGATAAGACTAGGGG
>NC_045755.1:1626773-1626867 GCF_008692095.1 Etheostoma spectabile
CAGAGAGTCAGACAAATTTGGGGGAGAGACGTATTAGGTTGACTCTGTACTTGTCTCTAGGATATCCTTTGTAATAAAATGGATTCACACATCC
>NC_045755.1:1626877-1626986 GCF_008692095.1 Etheostoma spectabile
TGAGATTTTGACTAGTAATTGAATGAACCCTGAGATGGAGCAGGATTTAGCTCCAACACTCTCTCCGGCATGTACGTATCACACAATGCAGTGTGTTCACGGCATTGTC
>NC_045755.1:1626996-1627811 GCF_008692095.1 Etheostoma spectabile
AGATATGAATAACCATTGTCAAACGTATCACTTTATAGAGGCGCAATCATGGTCACAAAATTCTCGTGAACAGCATTGGAATGTCTACACATTACAATTCTGAATAGAGATGAATAGCCTTTGAGTCAAAAGTATCACTATTTGTAATTTTAATGTTTAGACAGAAGCTACATGCAAAAGACTGAGTCTGAGTCACAACGGTACAGGAATAAGTTAAACATGTTCTGAATGTATTCTAACAGTGATGGTAGACTGCTGAAACACACCACTTTATCTTGAGTGAACACTTACCTGAAAACCATGGATATGCTATAAATGGTGCTGGTTTAAATAAACTTTTGGGTGTCCTGTCCTCCATCTTGACGCAGACTAAATGGTGTATACGGAAGTCAGGCAGTTCAGGGACACCGAAAAGCAGATGCTTCCCCTACTGGCGGTGCTGTGAAACGATTGTTTTTACACTGATCGAACCACTTGAAGAAATGTGAAATGAATTATGTTGCAAAAATCTTTTTATTCATAAATTCTTATTTTATGTATTTTCATCAAATACAGTTAAAAAAACGAAATCAAGAACAAATTGCTTTTTTAGCAATCAAACTTTTTTATAAGATTTTATTAAGCAAATCATTTTAGAGTGAATCTAAATGTATACTTCAAAAAGTCAGAATAACCAAATACAACCAAAAACAACAAAACGGGAACGTTGTGTGAAGGTTCAGCGCAACCACAGGGGAACGTTAAAGTTGGTTGGTTCTCTTAACGTTTAGGGAACGTTATAACCTAGAGGGAACGTTCCCTAAACGTTAGTTTTT
>NC_045755.1:1627821-1628249 GCF_008692095.1 Etheostoma spectabile
GTTTGAACTAACCTTTAGAGAACCAAAAACTAACGTTCCCTATCGTTCCCTAAATGTTCTGTGTTAGTGGGGCTCCAACTAGTATCACAACTTAAAATAGCTGTTTTTGTTACTGTATTTAGAAAAAATCCAGAGATTCAGTTGTCAGAAAAACTACCCCATAGATTAGCACTAACTAAAATTAATCCAATAAAATTGCTTGAGTTAGACCAACGTCAAAGTCTTTCAGTAAGAAACCTTCTTTGCTCATGATCTTCTCCATAGTCCTGATGTTTCTTCTGGCATCTTCTGTGTTGTGATATAGAAGCAGTGGAAGTAGGTCCCTACACAGATTTGCCATCTTAAATACATAATGCAGCCATTTCCACTCAACTCCACCTTCTTTTTGATCAAGTAGTGGTAGTGGTCTTGTCTATTGTAAGTAATGA
>NC_045755.1:1628259-1628366 GCF_008692095.1 Etheostoma spectabile
GAATAGACAACCATCATCCCAATGTACAGTGGTTTTTAAAAATTGTTTGGCCCCTTCCTCATTTCCTGTTCCTTTGCATGTTTGTCACACTTAAGTGTGTCGGAACA
>NC_045755.1:1628389-1631336 GCF_008692095.1 Etheostoma spectabile
AAGGACAACACAAGTAAACACAAAATGCAATTTGTAAATGAAGGTGTTTATTATTATAAGGTGAAAAAAAATCAGAACCATCATGGCCCTATGTGAAAAAGTGATTGCCCCCTAAACCTAATAACTGGTTGGGATTAAAAAAATCCGTACATCAGAAATGCTGCTGAAATTACCTGAGAGCACATGGGGTAGGTGAGTCGGCTCCGCCAGACTGAATGAAAGCTGGAATAACGTCAAGCATTCCTTTTTAGAGTAGCCTGAAAAAAAACAATATACGCCTTAAGAATAAAAGATTAACATTAAGCTATTATCATTTAGCCCTTAATTTTAAAACCGTACATCAAATGCTCTGAATTACCTGAGAGACACAGTGGATAGGCGTGTCTCCCGCAGACTTGGAATGAGCTGAATAACGTCAGGATTCCTTTTTAGAGTAGCCTGAAAAAGAGAAAAATAATGCCTTTAACCGCTGAAAAAACTACAACATAGCTTTTTTAAGCCCATAATTTTCAAACCGTAACATCAAATGCTCTCAATTACCTGAGAAACACGAGATAGGTGAGTCTCCCCCATATTTTGAAGGAAGCTGCGTAATGTCAGGATTCTTTTTGGAGTACCTGAAAAAGAGAAAATATGCCTTTACAACGATCAAAAGATTGAATTATACTATGTATTAGACATTAGGGTTATTTTTAAAAACTACATCAGAATGGCTCGAAATTACCTGAGAGACACACTGGATAGGTGATGTCTCCCCCAGACTTGAATGAAGCTGGGAAAGTCAGGATTCTTTGTAGAGTAGCCTGAAAAAAGAGAAAATATGCCTTTACCGCCCCTGAAAAAAACGTCAATATAGCTTTACATTTTAAGCCCTTAATTTAAAACCGTAAATCAGAATGCTTGAAATTACCTGAGGACACAGTGGGATAGTGATGTCTTCAGAACTTTGAAATGAAGCAGGGACATAATGTCAGGATCCTTTTAGAGTAGACTGGATAAGAGAAAATATGCCTTAACAGCCTGAAAAAAAATCGATATAGCCATACTTTAAGCCCTAAATTAAAACTGTACATCAGAAGGCTCTGATATTTCACTGAGGACACAATGGATAGGGTGATGTCTCTCCAGACTTGATGAAGCTGGAATAACTCAAGATTCCTTTTTAGAGTAGCCGAAAAAGAGGAAAATAATGCTTTAACCGACTGAAAAAACGTCATATAGCTTTACTTTTAAGCCCTTAATTTTAAAACACCGTAAATCAGAATGCTCTGAAATTACATGAGAGACACATAGGATAGTGATGTCTCTCCCAGACTTGGAATGAAAATGGAATAACGTCAGGATTCCTTTAGAGTAGCCTGAAAAAGAGAAAATATGCCTTTAAACGCCGTGAAAAGCTTAAAATTATACATATGATTAGACATTGAGGCTTTATTTTTTAAAACCTACAGCAAAGCTCGGACATACCTGAGAGACAAATGGATAGGTGATTCTCTCCCAGACTGGAATGAAAATGTAATAAGCAGGATTCTCTTTAGAGTAGCCTGAAAAAGAGAAAATAATGACTAATAGTCTGAAAAAGATTTCAATATACTACGTGGGTTGTGAAAAAGTGTTTTGCCCTCTCATTTCGTTCTTGCATGTGTCACACTTAAGTGTTTCGGAACATCAAACCAATTTAAAACATAGTCAAGGACAATACAAGTAAACACAAAATGCAATTTGTAAAGAAGGTGTTATATTAAAGGTGAAAAAAAATCCATACCATCATGGCCTTGTGTGAAAAGTGATTGCCCCCCCTTGTTAAAAACATACTATAACTTTTGTTGTCCACACCTGAGTTCAATTTCTTCAGCCACACCCAGGCCTGATATTGCACACCTGTTTACAATAAGGCATCACTTAAATAGGAGCTGCTTGACACAAGTAAGGTCCCCAGAAGATCCTTAAAAAACTACAGATCATCCCAAGAAATTCAGAAACAATTGAGAAAGAAAGTAATGAGATATATCAGTGGAAAGGTTATAAAGCCATTTCCAAAACTTGGGAATCCAGCGAACCACAGTGAGAGCCATTATCACACATGGCGAGACATGGAATGTGGTGAACCTTCCCAGGAGTGGCGGCCCGACCAAATTTACCCAAGCGAGCCAGCGACGACTCATCCAAGAGGTCACAAAGACCCCACAAAAACATCCAAAAGAACTGCAGGCCTCACTTGCCTCAGTTAAAGTCAGCGTTCATGCTCCACCATCAGGAAAAGACTCGGCAAAATGGCCTGCATGGCAGAGTTCCAGGAGGAGAAAACCTGCTGAGAAAAAGAACATCAAGCTTGTCTCAATTTCTCCACAACACATCTTGATGATCCCCAAGACTTTTGGGACAACTTTCTGTGGGACCGATGAGACAAAAGTGGAACTTTTGGAAGGTGTTTCCTGTTGTAAGTATATCTGGCGTAGAAGGAAAACTGCATTTCATAAAAGAACATTATACCAACAGTAAAGTATGGTAGTGGTATTGGTGATGGTCTGGGGCTGTTTCGCTGCTTCAGGACCTGCGAGATTGCCGTACTAAAAGGAACTATGAATTCTGCTGTCTACCAAGAGATCCTGAAGGAGAATGTCCAACCATCTGTTCGTGTACTCAAGCTGAAACGAACTTGGGTTCTGCAGCAGGACAATGTCCTAAACACACCAGTAAGTCCACCCGAATGGCTGAAGAAAAACAAAATGAAACTTGGAGTGGCCTAGCCAAAGTCCTGACCTGAATCCTATTGAGATGTTGTGGTATGACCTTAAAAAGGCCGTTCATGCTCGAAAACCCTCAATGTAACGAATTAGGACAATTCTGCAAAGATGATGTGGGCACAAAATTCCTCCAGGACGCTGTAAAAGCCTCATTGCACGTTATCGCAAACGCTTGGTTGCAGTTGTTGTCTAAGGGTTGG
>NC_045755.1:1631361-1631526 GCF_008692095.1 Etheostoma spectabile
TCCTTCAGGATCTCTTGGTAGACAGCAGAATTCATAGTTCCTTTTAGTACGGCAAGTCGTCCAGGTCCTGAAGCAGCGAAACAGCCCCAGACCATCACACTACCACTACCATACTTTACTGTTGGTATAATGTTCTTTTTATGAAATGCAGTGTTCCTTCTACGC
>NC_045755.1:1632045-1632167 GCF_008692095.1 Etheostoma spectabile
TTCCAGACTGATAGATCTCAATTACTTTCTTTCTCAATTGTTTCTGAATTTCTTTGGGATGATCTGTAGTTTTTAAGGATCTTCTGGTGGACCTTACTGTGTCAAGCAGCTCCTATTTAAGT
>NC_045755.1:1632189-1632352 GCF_008692095.1 Etheostoma spectabile
GTGGCAATAATCAGGCCTGGGTGTGGCTAGAGAAATTGAACTCAGGTGTGGACAACAAAAGTTATAGTATGTTTTAACAAGGGGGGCAATCACTTTTTCACACAAGGCCATGATGGTATGGATTTTTTTTCACCTTTAATAATAAACACCTTCATTTACAAAT
>NC_045755.1:1632537-1647340 GCF_008692095.1 Etheostoma spectabile
AAATGCATTATTTTCTCTTTTTCAGGCTACTCTTAAAAGGAATCCTGACGTTATTCCATTTTCATTCCAAGTCTGGGAGAGAAATCACCTATCCATTTTGTCTCTCAGGTAATGTCAGAGCATTTTGATGTAGGATTTTAAAAATAAAGCCTACAATGTCTAATACATAGTACAATCTGGGGAGACATCCCGCTCTCCAGTAGTTTCTCTCAAGGTATTGTCAGAGCCATTCGGATGTACTGTTTTAATATTAATTCCTTCAAACCAAGCTATATTGACACTTTTTCAGGCTGTCAAGGCCTATTTTGCTTCCTTTTTCCAGCATACTCTACAATAAGTCACCTGACGTTATTCCAGCTTCATTCCAGTCTGGTGGAAGAATCACCTATCCATGTTTCTTCTCAGGTAATTTTCGAGCATTCGATGTAACGGTTTTATATTAAGCCTTAAAACAAGCTTATTGCACTTTTTTAGCTACTAAAGGTATATTGACACGTTTTTCATGTTGTTACAAGGCATTTCTTCTCTTTTTTCAGGCTACTCTAAAATGAATCCTGACGTTTTTCCAAGCTTCATTCCAGTCTGGGGAGCACAATCCTTCCGTGTTTCTCTCAGTAATTCAGAGCATTCTGATGTACGGTTTAAATTATAAGGCCTTACACAAGCTATTTAACACTTTTTCAGGCTCTAACTTATACAATTTCGTTTAGTTCTAAAACCTAGTGACATTTTTCAAGGCTGTTAAAGGCATTTCTTCTCTTTTTCAGGCTACTCTAAAAAGGAATCCTGACGTTATTCCAGCTTCATTCCAAGTCTGGGGGAGACATCACCTATCCAGTGTTTCTCTCAGGTAATTCAGAGCATTCTGATGTACGGTTTTAATATTAAGGCCTTAAACCAAGGCTATATTGACACTTTTTCAGGCTGTTAAAGGCTATATTGACACTCTTTCATGTTGTTAAGCATATTCTTCTCTTTTTCAGGCTACTCTAAAAAGGAATCCTGACGTTATTCCAGCTTCATTCCAAGTCTGGGGGAGACATCACCTATCCAGTGTGTCTCTCAGGTAATTTCAGAGCATTCTGATGTACGGTTTTAATATTAAGGCCTTAAACCAAGGCTATATTGACACTTTTTCAGGCTGTTAAAGGCATATTCTTCTCTTTTTCAGGCTACTCTAAAAAGGAATCCTGACGTTATTCCAGCTTCATTCCAAGTCTGGGGGAGACATCACCTATCCAGTGTGTCTCTCAGGTAATTTCAGAGCATTCTGATGTACGGTTTTAATATTAAGGCCTTAAAACCAAGGCTATAGACAGCTACTACTTTGACATTTCAGGTGTAAAGGCATATTCTCTCTTTTTCAGGCTACTACTCAAAAAGGAACCTAGACGTTTTCCGCTTCATTCCAAGTCGGGGGAGACATCACCTATCCAGTGTCTCTCAGTAATTTCAGAGCATTCTGATTTACGGTTTATATTAATGGCCTTAAAACCACGAGGCTATATTGACACTTTTTCAGGCTGTTAAAGGCATATTCTTCTCTTTTTCAGGCTACTCTAAAAAGGAATCCTGACGTTATTCCAGCTTCATTCCAAGTCTGGGGGAGACATCACCCTATCCAGTTTCTCTCAGTATTTTCAGAGCATTCTGATTACGTTTTAATAATGCCTTAAACCAAGGCTATATGTGACACTTTTCAGGCTGTTAAGGATATTGCTCTCTTTTTCAGGCTACTCTAAAAAGGAACCTGACGTTATTCCAGCTTCATTCCAAGTCTGGGGGACATCACCTATCCAGTTTCTCTCAGTAATTCAGAGCTTCTGATGTACGGTTTTAAATTAAGGCCTTAAAACCAAGGCTATATTGAACTTTTTCATGTTGTTAAAGGCATATTCTTCTCTTTTTCAGGCTACTCTAAAAAGGAATCCTGACGTTATTCCAGCTTCATTCCAAGTCTGGGGGAAACATCACCTATCCAGTGTTTCTCTCAGGTATTTTCAGAGCATTCTGATGTACGGTTTTAATATTAAGGCCTTAAACCAGCATATTGACTTTTTCAGTGTAAAGCTATCTTTATTTTGGAAGCATATTTTCTCTTTTCAGGCTACTCTAAAAAGGAATCCTGACGTTATTCCAGCTTCATTCCAAGTCTGGAGGAGACATCACCTATCCAGTGTGTCTCTCAGGTATTTTCAGAGCATTCTGATGTACGGTTTTAATATTAAGGCCTTAAAACCAAGGCTATATTGACACTTTTTCAGGCTGTTAAAGGCATATTCTTCTCTTTTTCAGGCTACTCTAAAAAGGAATCCTGACGTTATTCCAGCTTCATTCCAAGTCTGGGGGAGACATCACCTATCCAGTGTTTCTCTCAGGTATTTTCAGAGCATTCTGATGTACGTTTTTAATATTAAGGCCTTAAACCAAGGCTATATTGACACTTTTTCTAGGCTACTCTAAAAAGGAATCCTGACGTTATTCCAGCTTCATTCCAAGTCTGGGGGAGACATCACCTATCCAGTGTGTCTCTCAGGTAATTTCAGAGCATTCTGATGTACGGTTTTAATATTAAGGCCTTAAAACCAAGGCTATATTGACACTTTTTCAGGCTTTTAAAGGCATATTCTTCTCTTTTTCAGGCTACTCTAAAAAGGAATCCTGACGTTATTCCAGCTTCATTCCAGTCTGGGAGACATCACCTACCAGTTGTGTCTCTCAGGTATTCAGAGCATTCTGATGTACGGTTTTAAATTAAGGCCTTAACCAAGGCTATATGACACTTTTTCAGCTGTAAAGCATTCTTTTTCATGTTGTTCAGGCATATTCTTCTCTTTTTCGGCTACTCTAAAAAGGAATCCTGACGTTATTCCAGCTTCATTCCAAGTCTGGGGAGACATCACCTATCCAGTGTTGTCTCTCAGGTATTTTTCAGAGCATTCTGATGTACGTTTTTAATTAAGGCCTTAAAACCAAGCTATATTGACCTTTTTCAGGCTGTTAAAGGCATATTCTTCCTTTTTCCAGGCTACTCTAAAAGGAATCCTGACGTTTATTCCAGCTTCATTTCCAAGTCGGGGAGAACATCCCTATCCAGTGTTTCTCTCAGGTATATTTCAGAGCATTCTGATGTACGGTTTTATTAAATTACCTTAAAACCAGGCTATTTGACACTTTTTCAGGCTGTTAAAGGCATATTCTTCTCTTTTTCAGGCTACTCTAAAAGGAATCCTGACGTTATTCCAGCTTCATTCCAAGTCTGGGAGAACATCACCTATCGTGTGTCTCTCAGGTAATGCAGAGCATTCTGATGTACGGTTTTAAATTAAGGCCTTAAACCAAGGCTATATTGAACACTTTTTCAGCTGTAAAGGCTATATGATTCATGTTTTGCATATTCTCTTTTTCAGGCTACTCTAAAAGGAATCCTGACGTTATCCAGCTCATTCCAAGTCGGTGAGGCATCCACCTATCCAGTTGTGTCTCTCAGTATTTTCAGAGCATTCTGATGTACGGTTTTAAATTAAGGCCCTTAAAACCAAGGCTATATTGACTTTTTCAGGCTGTAAAGGCATATTCTTCTCTTTTCAGGCTACTCTAAAAGGAATCCTGACGTTATTCCACTTCATTCCAATCTGGGGGACATCACCTACCAGTGTGTCTCTCAGTATTTTCAGAGCATTCTGATGTACGGTTTTAATATTAAGGCCTTAAAACCAAGGCTATATTGACACTTTTTCATGTTGTTAAAGGCATATTCTTCTCTTTTTCAGGCTACTCTAAAAAGGAATCCTGACGTTATTCCAGCTTCATTCCAAGTCTGGGGGAGACATCACCTATCCAGTGTTTCTCTCAGGTAATTTCAGAGCATTCTGATGTACGGTTTTAATATTAAGGCCTTAAAACCAAGGCTATATTGACACTTTTTCAGGCTGTTAAAGGCATATTCTTCTCTTTTTCAGGCTACTCTAAAAAGGAATCCTGACGTTATTCCAGCTTCATTCCAGTCTGGGAGACATCACCTATCCAGTGTTTGTCTCTCAGAATTTTCAGAGCATTCTGATGTACGGTTTTAATATTAAGGCCTTAAAACCAAGGCTATATTGACACTTTTTCAGGCTGTTAAAGGCATATTCTTCTCTTTTTCAGGCTACTCTAAAAAGGAATCCTGACGTTATTCCAGCTTCATTCCAACTGGGAGAACATCACCTATCCAGTGTTTCTCTCAGTATTCAGAGCATTCTGATGTACGGTTTTAATATTAAGGCCTTAAACAAGGCTATATTGACACTTTTTCAGGCTGTTAAAGGCATATTCTTCTCTTTTTCAGGCTACTCTAAAAAGGAATCCTGACGTTATTCCAGCTTCATTCCAGTCTGGGAGACATCACCTATCCAGTGTGTCTCTCAGGTAATTTCAGAGCATTCTGATGTACGGTTTTAATATTAAGGCCTTAAAACCCAGGCTATATTGACACTTTTTCAGTTGTTAAAGGCAGATTCTTCTCTTTTTCGGCTACTCTAAAAGGAATCCTGACGTTATTCCAGCTCATTCCAAGTCTTGGGGAGACATCACCTATCCAGTGTTTCTCCAGGTATTTCAGAGCATTCTGATGTACGTTTTTTAATATTAAGCCTTAAACCAGCTATATTGACATTTTTTCAGCGTTAAAGGCTATTACCTTCTGTAGCATATTTTTTCTCTTTTCAGGCTCACTCTAAAGGAATCCTGACGTTATTCCAGCTTCATTCCAAGTCTGGGGGAGACATCACCTATCCAGTGTTGTCTCTCAGGTAATTTCAGAGCATTCTGATGTACGGTTTTAATTAAGGCCTTAAAACCAAGGCTATATTGACACTTTTTCAGGCTGTTAAAGGCATATTCTTCTCTTTTCAGGCTACTCTAAAAAGGAATCCTGACGTTATTCCAGCTTCATTCCAAGTCTGGGGGAGACATCACCTATCCAGTGTTTCTCTCAGGTAATTTCAGAGCATTCTGATGTACGGTTTTAAAATTAAGGCCTTAAAACCAAGGCTATATTGACACTTTTTTCAGGCTGTAAAGGCATTTTTCTTTCTTTTTCAGCTACTCTACAAAAGTGAATCCTGACGTTATTCCACTTCATTCCAGTCTGGGGAGACATCACCTATCCATTTTGTCTCTCAGGTATTTCAGAGCATTCGTGTACGTTTTTAATATTAAGGCCTTAAAACACGGCTATTACATTTTAGCTCTAGGCTATAGACACTTATGTTGTTAAAGGCATTTTCTTCTCTTTTTCAGGCTACTCTAAAGGAATCCTGACGTTATTCCATCTTCTTCCAAGTCTGGGGGAGACTCACCTATCCAGTGTTGTCTCTCCGGTAATTCAGAGCATTCTGATGTACGGTTTTAAATATAGGCCTAAAAACAAGGCTATATTGACATTTTTCAGGCTGTAAGGCATATTTTCTCTTTTTCAGGCTACTCTAAAAGAATCCTGACGTTATTCCAGCTTCATTCCAAGTCTGGGGAGACATCACCTATCCAGTGTGTCTCTCCAGTATTTCATCATTCTGATGTACGGTTTTAAATTAAGTGCCTTAAAACCAAGGCTATATTGACACTTTTTTCAGGTCTGTAAGGCATTCTTCTCTTTTTCAGGCTACTCTAAAAAGGAATCCTGACGTTATTCCAGCTTCATTCCAAGTCTGTGGGAGACATCACCTATCCAGTGTGTCTCTCAGGTAATTTCAGAGCATTCTGATGTACGGTTTTAATATTAAGGCCTTAAAACCAAGCTATATTGACACTTTTTCAGGCTGTTAAAGGCATATTCTTCTCTTTTCAGGCTACTCTAAAAAGGAATCCTGACGTTATTCCAGCTTCATTCCAAGTCTGGGGGAGACATCACCTATCCATGTTGTCTCTCAGGTATTTTCAGAGCATTCTGATGTACGGTTTTAATATTAAGGCCTTAAAACCAAGGCTATATTGACACTTTTTCAGGCTGTTAAAGGCTATTCTTCTCTTTTTCAGGCTACTCTAAAAAGGAATCCTGACGTTATTCCAGCTTCATTCCAAGTCTGGGGGAGACATCACTATCCATGTTGTCTCTCAGGTATTTCAGAGCATTCTGATGTACGGTTTAAAAATTAAGGCCTTAAAACCAAGCTATATGACCTTTTTTAGGTATAAGGCTATATTTGACACTTTTTCATGTGTAAGGCATTTCTTCTCTTTTTTCAGCTACTCTAAAAGGAATCCTGACGTTATTCCAGCTTCATTCCAAGTCTGGGAGACATCACCTATCCAGTGTTGTCTCTCAGTAATTCAGAGCATTCTGATGTACGTTTTAAAATTAGGCCTTAAAACAAGCTATATTGACACTTTTTCAGGCTTAAAGTATTGCCTTTTTTAAAATCTTCAAGTATTGACCTAGGCTGTTTAAAGGCATATGTCTTCTCTTTTTCAGGACTACCTCTAAAAGGAATCCTGAGTTATCCAGCTTCATTCACTTGGGTGAGACATCACCTATCAGTTCTCTCAGTAATTCAGAGCATTCTGATGTACGGTTTTTAATATTAGGCCTTAAACCAGGCTATATTGACACTTTTTCGCTTAGTTTTGACAGCTTTATTCAGTAAGCATATTCTTCTTTTCAGGCTACTCTAAAAGGAATCCTGACGTTATTCCAGCTTCATTCCCAAGTCTGGGAGACATCACCTATCCAGTGTGTCTCTCAGTTAATTTCAGAGCATTCTGATGTACGATTTTAATATTAAGGCCTTAAAACCAAGGCTATGTTGACACTTTTTCAGGCTGTTAAAGGCATATTCTTCTCTTTTTTAGGCTACTCTAAAAAGGAATCCTGACGTTATTCCAGCTCCATTCCAAGTGTGGGGAGACATCACCTATCCAGTGTGTCTCTCAGGTAATTTCAGAGCATTCTGATGTACGGTTTTAAATTAAGGCCTTAAAACCAGGCTATATTGACACTTTTTTCAGTGTAAAGGCATATTCTCTCTTTTTCAGGCTACTCTAAAAGGAATCCTGACGTTATTCCAGCTTCATTCCAAGTCTGGGGAGACATCACCTATCCAGTGTTGTCTCTCAGTTATTTTCAAGCATTCTGATGTACGTTTTAAATTAGGCCTTAAAACAAGCTATATTGACACTTTTTTCAGGCTGTTAAAGGCATATCTTCTCTTTTCAGGCTACTCTAAATGGAATCCTGACGTTATTCCAGCTTCATTCCAAGTCTGGGGGGACATCACCTATCCAGTGTGTCTCTCAGTATTTTCAGAGCATTCTGATGTACGTTTTAAATTAAGGCCTTAAAACCAAGCTATATTGACACTTTTTCAGGCTGTTTAAAGGCATCTCTTCTCTTTTTTCAGCTACTCTACAAAAGAATCCTGACGTTATTCCAGCTTCATCATTCCAAGTCTGGGGGAGACATCACTATCCAGTGTTTTTCCTCAGCAGTATTTTCAGAGCATTCTGATGTACGGTTTTTAAATTAAGGCCTTAAAAACCAAGGCTATTTGACTTTTATCAAGGCTTGCATTTTTCAGTTAAAGGCATTTCTTCTCTTTTTCAGGCTACTCTAAAGGAATCCTGACTTATTCCAGCTTCATTCCAATGTCGGGGGAGACATACCTATCCGTGTTTCCTCAGTAATCCAGAGCATTCTGATGTACGGTTTTAAATAAGGCCTTAAACCAGGCTATATGACACTTTTTCAGGCTGTAAGGCTATTGACTATACTTTTTCGTTTTAAAATAGTTCTACCAAGGCTATATGACTTTTTCGGCTGTTTAAAGTCAATTCTTTCTCTTTTCAGGCTACTCTAAAAGGAATCCTGACTTATTCCGCTTCATTCCAAGTCTGGGGAGACATCACCTATCCAGTGTGTCTCCAGTAATTCAGAGCATTCTGATGTACGTTTAATGAGCTAAAGCTATATTAACACTTTTCAGGCTGTAAAGGCTATATTGACACTTTTTCAGGCGTTAAAGGCATATTCTTCTCTTTTTCAGGCTACTCTAAAAGGAATCCTGACGTTATTCCAGCTTCATTCCAAGTCTGGGGAGACATCACCTATCCAGTTTTCTCTCAGTATTTTCAGAGCATTCTGATGTACGGTTTTAAAATTTAAGGCCTTAAAACCAAGGCATCTTTGACACTTTTTCAGGCTGTTAAAGGCTATTTTCTCTTTTTCAGGCTCTCTAAAAAGAATCCTGACGTTATTCCACTTCATTCCAAGTCTGGGGGAGACATCACCTATCCAGTGTGTCTCTCGGTTTTTCAGAGCATTCTGATGTACGGTTTTAAATTAAGGCCTTAAAACCAGGCTATATTGACACTTTTTAGCTTAAGGCTAATGCACTTTTTGTTAAAGGCATTTTCGTCCTCTTTTTCAGGCTACTCTAAAAGAACCCGACGTTTCCAGCTTCATTCAAGTCTGGGGGAGACATCACCTATCCATTGTTCTCTCAGGTATTTCAGAGCATTCTGATGTACGGTTTAATATTAAGGCCTTAAACCAGCATATTGCACTTTTTCAGGCTGTTAAAGGCATATCTTCCTTTTCAGCTACTCTAAAAAGGAATCCTGAACGTTATTCCAGCTTCATTCCAAGTCTGGGGGAGACATCACCTATCCAGTTTTTCTCTCAGGTATTTTCAGAGCATTCTGATGTACGGTTTTAATATTAAGGCCTTAAAACCAAGGCTATATTGACACTTTTTCAGGCTTAAAGGCATATTCCTTCTCTTTTTCAGGCTACTCCTAAAAAGCTCCGACGTTATTCCAGCTTCATTCCAAGTCTGGGGAGACATCACCTATCCATGTTGTCTCTCGGTATTTCAGAGCTTTCTGATGTACGTTTTTATTTAGGCCTTAAAACCAAGGCTATATTGACACTTTTTCAGGCTGTAAAGCGTATTGACATTTTTATTGTTAAGGCTATTCTTCTCTTTTCAGGCTACTCTAAAAGGAATCCTGACGTTATTCAGCTTCATCCAAATCTGGGGGAGACATCACCTATCCATGTTCTCTCAGGTAATTTCAGAGCATTCTGATGTACGGTTTTAATATTAAGGCCTTACCAAGGCTAATTGACACTTTTTCAGGTTTAAAGGCATATCTTCTCTTTTTTTCAGCTACTCTAAAAAGAATCCTGACGTTATCCCCAGTCTTCATTCCAAGTCCTGGGGGGGACATCACCTATCCAGTGTTGTCTCTCATGAATTTTCAAGCATTCTGATGTACGTTTTAAATTAGTCCTTAAAAAACCAAGGCTATATTGACACTTTTTCAGGCTGTGTAAAGGCATATTCTTCTCTTTTTCAGGCTACTCTAAAAAGGAATCCTGACGTTATTCCAGCTCATTCCAAGTCTGGGGAGACATCAACCTATCAGTGTTGTCTCCTCAGTACATTTCAGAGCATTCTGATGTACGGTTTTTAATTAGGCCTTAAAACCAAGGCATTTACACTTTTTCAGGCTGTTAAAGGGCATATTTCTTCTCTTTTTCAGGCTACTCAAAAGGAATCCTGACTTTATCCAGCTTCATTCCAAGTCTGGGGAGACATCACCTATCCAGTTGTCTCTCATTAGTTTTTCAGAGCTCTGATGTACGTTTTAATATTAAGGCCTTAAAACCAAGGCTATATTGACACTTTTTTCAGTTGTAAAGGCATATCTTCTCTTTTTCAAGGCTACTCTAAAAGGAATCCTGACGTTATTCCAGCTTCATTCCAAGTCTTGGGGAGACATCACCTATCCATGTTGTCTCTCAGTCATTTCAGAGCATTCTGATGTACGGTTTTTAAATATTAAGGCCTTAAAACCAAGGCTATATTGACATTTTTCAGCGTTAAGGCAGTATTGCTTTCTTTTTTCAAGGCAATTCTCTTTCACTCACTCTAAAAAGGAATCCTGAGTTTATCCAGCTTCATTCCAAGTCTCGGAGGACATCACCTATCCAGTGTTTCTCTCAGTATTTTCGAGAGCATTTCTGATGTACGGTTTTAATATTAAGGCCTTAAAACCAAGGCTATATTGACACTTTTTCAGGCTGTTAAAGGCATATTCTTCTCTTTTTCAGGCTACTCTAAAAAGGAATCCTGACGTTATTCCAGCTTCATTCCAAGTCGGGGGGAGACATCACCTATCCAGTGTTTCTCTCAGGTAATTTCAGAGCATTCTGATGTACGGTTTTAAATTAGGCCTTAAAACCAAGGCTATATGGACACATTTTCAGGTTTAAAGGCATATTCTTCTCTTTTTCAGGCTAACTCTAAAAGGAATCCTGACGTTTTCCAGCTTCATTCCAGTCTGGGGGACCTCACCTATCCAGTGTTCTCTCAGGTAATTTCAGAGCATTCTGATGTACGGTTTTAAATTAAGGCCTTAAACCACCAGTGCATTTATTTTACTATTGATTTTCATGTTTTAAAGGCAATTTCTCTTTTCAGGCTACTCTAAAAGGAATCCTGACGTTA
Organism: Etheostoma spectabile; assembly: GCF_008692095.1. Classification (NCBI taxonomy): domain Eukaryota; kingdom Metazoa; phylum Chordata; class Actinopteri; order Perciformes; family Percidae; genus Etheostoma; species Etheostoma spectabile. Next base: position 1,643,028 of record NC_045755.1, read on the forward strand.
TTCCCAGCTTCATTCCAAGTCTGGGAGACACCACCTCCCTGTTGTCTCTCAGGTATTTTCAGAGCATTCTGATTGTACGGTTTTAATATTAAGCCTTAAAACCAGGCTATATTGACACTTTTTCAGGCTGTTAAAGGCATATTCTTCTCTTTTTCACTACCTAAAAGGAATCCTGACGTTATTCCAGCTTCATTCCAAGTCTGGGTGAGACATCACCTATCCAGTGTGTCTCTCAGGTAATTTCAGAGCATTCTGATGTACGGTTTTAATATTAGGCCTTAAACCAGGCTATAGCACTTTTAGGCCTAAGCTATATGACACTTTTTCATTTGTTAAAGGCATATTCTTCTCTTTTTCTGCTAACCTAAAAGGAATCCTGACGTTATTCCAGCTCATCCAAGTCTGGGGGAGACATCACCTATCCAGTGTTTCTCTCAGGTATTTTCAGAGCATTCTGATGTACGGTTTTAATATTAAGGCCTTAAAACCAAGGCTATATTGACACTTTTTCAGGCTGTTAAAGGCATATTCTTCTCTTTTTCAGGCTACTCTAAAAAGGAATCCTGACGTTATTCCAGCTTCATTCCAAGTCTGGGGAGACATCACCTATCCATTGTTTCTCTCAGGTATTTCAGAGCATTCTGATGTACGGTTTTAATATTAAGGCCTTAAAACCAAGGCTATATTGACACTTTTTCAGGCTGTTAAAGGCATATTCTTCTCTTTTTCAGGCTACTCTAAAAAGGAATCCTGACGTTATTCCAGCTTCATTCCAATCTGGGAGACATCACCTATCCTGTTTCTCTCAGGTAATTCAGAGCATTCTGATGTACGGTTTTAAATTAGGCCTTAAACCAGGCTATATTGCACTTTTAGTGCTAAAGTGCATATTGACAGTTTTCATGTTGTTAAAGGCATTTTTTCTCTTTTTAGGCTACTCTAAAAGGAATCCTGATTATTCCAGCTTCATTCCAAGTCTGGGGAGCATCACCTATCCAGTGTTTGTCTCTCAGGTTATTCAGAGCATTCTGATGTACGGTTTTAAATAAGGCCTTAAAACCAAGGCTATATTGACACTCTTTTCAGGCTGTTTAAGGCATATTCTTCTCTTTTTCAGGCTACTCTATAAAGAATCCTGACGTTTTCCAGCTTCATTCCAAGTCTGGGGAGGACATCACCATCCGTGTTGTCTCTCAGGTAATTTTCAAGCATTCTGATGTACGGTTTAAATTAAGGCCTTAAACCAAGGCTATATTGAACTTTTTCATGTTGTTAAAGGCATATTCTTCTCTTTTTCAGGCTACTCTAAAAAGGAATCCTGACGTTATTCCAGCTTCATTCCAAGTCTGGGGGAGACATCACCTATCCAGTGTTTCTCTCAGGTAATTTCAGAGCATTCTGATGTACGGTTTTAATATTAAGGCCTTAAAACCAAGGCTATATTGACACTTTTTCAGGCTGTTAAAGGCATATTCTTCTCTTTTTCAGGCTACTCTAAAAAGGAATCCTGACGTTATTCCAGCTTCATTCCAAGTCTGGGGGAGACATCACCTATCCAGTGTTTCTCTCAGGTATTTTCAGAGCATTCTGATGTACGGTTTTAATATTAAGGCCTTAAACCAAGGCTATATTGACACTTTTTCAGCTCTGTAAAGCCATATTCTTCTCTTTTTTCAGGCTACTCAAAAAGGAATCCTGACGTTATTCCAGCTTCCATTCCAAGTCTGGGGAGACATCACCTATCCCGTGTTGCTCTCAGTATTTCAGAGCATTCTGATGTACGGTTTTAATTTAAGGCCTTAAACCAGCTATATTGACACTTTTTCATGTTAGTATGACTTTTCATGTTTAAGCATATTCTTCTCTTTTTCAGGCTACTCTAAAAGGAATCCTACGTTATTCCACTTCTTCCAGTCTGGGAGACATCACCTATCCATGTTTTCCTCAGGTAATTTTCAGAGCATTCTGATGTACGGTTTTAATTAAGGCCTTAAACCAAGGCTATTGACACTTTTTCAGGCTGTTAAAGGCATATTCTTCTCTTTTTCCAGGCTACTCTAAAAAGAATCCTGACGTTATTTTCCAGCTTCATTCCAAGTCTGGGGAGACATCACCTATCCATGTGTTCTCTCAGGTAATTTCAGAGCATTCGATGTACGGTTTTATATTAAGGCCTTAAAACCAGGCTATATTGACCCTTTTCTGTTGTTACAGGCATATTCTTCTCTTTTTCAGGCTACTCTAAAAAGGAATCCTGACGTTATTCCGCTATCATTCCAGTCTTGGGAGCCATCACCTATCCATGTTGTCTCTCAGGTATTTTCAGAGCATTCTGATGTACGGTTTTAATATTAAGGCCTTACAACCAAGGCTATATTGACAGTTTTTCAGGCTGTTAAAGGCTATATTGACACTTTTTCATGTTGTTAAAGGCATTTTTTTCTTTTAGGCTACTCTAAAAAGGGATCCTGACGTTATTCCAGCTCCATTCCAAGTCTGGGGGAGACATCACCTATCCAGTGTTTCTCTCAGGTATTTTCAGAGCATTCTGATGTACGGTTTTAATATTAAGGCCTTAAAACCAAGGCTATATTGACACTTTTTCAGGCTGTTAAAGGCATATTCTTCTCTTTTTCAGGCTACTCTAAAAAGGAATCCTGACGTTATTCCAGCTTCATTCCAAGTCTGGGGGAGACATCACCTATCCAGTGTTTCTCTCAGGTAATTTCAGAGCATTCTGATGTACGGTTTTAATATTAAGGCCTTAAAACCAAGGCTATTTACACTTTCTGTTGTTAAAGGCATATTCTTCTCTTTTTCAGGCTACTCTAAAAAGGAATCCTGACGTTATTCAGCTTCATTCCAAGTCTGGGGAGACATCACCTATCCAGTGTTTCTCTCAGTTTTTCAGGAGCATTCTGATGTACGGTTTTAATATTAAGGCTTAACCCAAGGCATATTGACATTTTCAGGCTGTAAGCGATATGACACTTTTTTTCATGTTTTAGGTCATATTTTTCTCTTGGTCAGGCTACTCTAAAAAGGAATCCTGAGTTATTCCAGCTTCATTCCAAGTGGGGACATCACTATCCAGTGTTGTCCTCAGGTATTTTCAAGCATTCTGATGTACGGTTTTAAATTAAGGCCTTAAAACCAAGGCTAATGACACTTTTTCAGGCTGTTAAAGGCATATTCTTCTCTTTTTCAGGCTACTCTAAAAGGAATCCTACGTTATCCAGCTTCCATTCAATCTGGGGAGACATCACCTATCCAGTTTTTCTCTCAGTATTTCAGAGCATCTGATGTACGTTTAATATTAAGGCCTTAAAACCAAGCGCTATATTGACATTTTCAGGCTGTTAAAGGCATATCCTTCTCTTTTCAGGCTACTCTAAAAGGAATCCTGACTTATTCCGCTTCATTCCAAGTCTGGGGGAGACATCACCACCTATCGTGTTTCTCTCCAGTATTTCAAGCATTCGATGTACGGTTTTAAATTAAGGCCTTAAAACCAAGCTATATTGACACTTTTTCTAGGCTCGTTATTAAGGCATATTCTTCTCTTTTTTCAGGCTACTCTAAAAGGACCTGACGTTATTCCAGCTTCATTCCAAGTCTGGGGAGACATCACCTATCCAGTGTGTCTCTCAGTATTTTCAGAGCATTCTGATGTACGGTTTTAATATTAAGGCCTTAAACCAGAGCTATATTGACATTTTTCAGCTGTTAAAGGCATATTCTTCTCTTTTTCAGGCTACTCTAAAACGATCCTGACGTTATTCCAGCTTCATCCAGTCTGGGGGAGACATCGACCTATCCAGTGTTTCTCTCAGTATTTCAGAGCATTCTGATGTACGGTTTAAATTAAGCCCTTAAACCAAGGCTATATGACACTTTTTCAGGCTGTTAAGGCATATCTCTTCTCTTTTTCAGGCTACTCTAAAAAGGAATCCTGACGTTATTCCGCTTCATTTCCAAGTCTGGGGGGACATCACCTATCCATTGTTGTCTCTCAGGATTTCAGAGCATTCTGATGTACGGTTTTAATTTAAGGCCTTAAAACCAACGGCTATATTGACACTTTTTCAGGCTGTAAGGCTTATAACTTCATTTTAAAGCATTCGTCTCTTTTCAGGCTACTCTAAAAGAGAATCCTGACGTTTTCCAGCTTCATTCCAATCTGGGGAGACATCACCTATCCATGTGTGTCTCTCATAATTTCAGAGCATTCTGATGTACGGTTTTAATATAAGGCCTTACAACCAAGGCTATATATGACACTTTTTCAGGCCTGTTGAATGCATATTCTTCTC
>NC_045755.1:1647365-1649914 GCF_008692095.1 Etheostoma spectabile
TTATTTAAATCTTTGTCAGGATGTTAAAGGGATTTTTCTGCTTTTTTCCGGCAGTCTCTGCAAAATAGGAATCCCAGCCGTTTATTCCAGATGTTATTAAAGTATGTGGGGAGACATACAATACGCTTCGACAAGTGTGTCTTCTCAGGATGAATTTCAGAGCAATGTTGGATGGTTTACGGTTTTGTTGAAATTAAAAGGCTCCCCCCAAAAGTACCGCTTATTATGCATTTTAAGGATGTTAAGAGTGCACTTTTCTGTCGTTTTCAGGCTATTCTACAAAGGACATGAGGTTCTTCCAAGCTTTTCATTCCGAGTTGGGGAGCCACCCCCTCTCCAGAGGTGACTCTTCAAGGTGAATTTCAGTGCGCAGGAATTTTGCTGTAGGGTTTAAAAGTAAAAGCCTAAATGATCGAAAGACATAGGAGTAATTAGGCCATCTTTTTAGATGTTAAAGGCTTAGTTTTCTCGTTTTTCAGGTACTCTAAAAAGGATCCTGACGTTATTCCAGCTTCATTCCAAACTCGGGAGCGATACACCTACCAGTGTTTCTCTCAGGTATTTTCAGAGCATTCTGATGTACGGTTTTAAAATTAGGCCTACATTAACCAAGGCTATATTAGACACTTTTTCAGGCTGTTAAAGGCATATTTCTTCTTTTTCAGGCTACTCTAAAAAGGAATCCTGACGGTATGTTCCAGCTTCATTCCAGCTCTGGGAGACATCACCTATCCAGGTGTCTCTTCAGGATTTCAGAGCATTTATTGTACGGTTTTTATTAAGGCTCATAAAAGGCTATATTGACCTTTTTGTTCAGATGTTAAAGGCATTTCTTTTTCAGGCTACTCTAAAAAGGAATCCTGACGTTATTCCAGCTTCATTCCATCGCGGGGAGACATCACTTTAGTGTCTCTCAGGTAATCAGAGCATTCTGATGTACGGTTTAAATATAAGCCTACAACAAAATAGTATAATTGAACTTTTCAGGCTGTTAAAGGATATTTTTCTCTTTTTCGGCTACTCTAAAAAGGAATCCTGACGTTTTCCAGCGTTCATTCCAAGTTCTGGGGGAGACATCACCTATCCATGGTGTCTCAGTAATTCAGAGCATTCTGATGTAGGATTTAAATAATACCTAACCAGGGTTACTTGTAAATGTAAATCTTTCTGGTAGAATTTTCGCTTTTTCAGGCTACTCTAAAGGATTGTTTTTTCCATGACGGTGACTTCCAGCTTCATTCCAATCTTGGGGAGACATCACCTATCCCTGTGGTCTCTCAGGTATATGCAGCGCATCTGGTAGGATTTTAAAATAAAGAAGTACATGTTAATACATATGTATAATTTACATCTTTTTCTGGCTGTTAACGGAATATGTTTTCCTCTTTTTCAGGCTACTCTAAACAGGAATCCCACGTATTCCAAGCTTCATTCAAGTCTGGGGAGCATCCCCTATCCATTGTGTGTCTTCCGTGTAGTTTCAGAGCATTCTCGTGTGAATGTTTTACAAATACAGGCTTAACAAGTAACTAGAGTAATTTACCTTTTTTCAGGCGGTTAAAAGATGCTTTTTCTCTTTTTCAGGCTACCTCTAAAAAGGAATCCTGACGTTATTCACCTGTCATTTCCAAGTTTTTGGTGGAGACATCACCTATCAGTGTGTGTCTCATTCTTCAGAGCATTCTGATTACGGTTTACAATATAACCACCCGACCTAGTAGTAGATTGCCGTATATTTTATAATTGTTACCTGATCTAAATGCACACTATGTTTTCCGGCTGACGTCCATAGGGAAAGTATCCTCGGTTTCTTCCAGCTGTCTTCCGAGTCTGGGAGACATCACCTATCAATGTGTCTCTCAGTAAGATGTCCGAGCATTCTGATTAGCTATTTAAAAGATCAAGTCCTGTACAATTGGATAGATACATAGTATAATTGATCAATTTTTTCAGGCTGATTCAATGACTATATGTTGTCCTCTTTCAGGATGACTCTACAAGGAAGTGTCACCTGACGTTCGTTCCAGCATTCATTCAAACGTCTTGAGGATGAAGCCCACCTATCCACTGTGTGGTTTCAGTAATTTGGAGTATTCTGATCACGTAGTTTAAAATAAGCGGCTCTAAAGATTAGAATGTCATATTAGACGTTTTGTTCGGTTTGGTTAAACGTATATTTTCTCTGTTTCAGGCTAACTCTCAAAATGAATCTGACGTTATTCCAGCTTAATTCAAGTTGCGTGGGAGCCATCGACCTATAAGGGTCGTCGGTAATGTAGAGGCATTTCTGCGTTAGGCTTGTTTCAAACATAACGGTCCAACAGCTTGTCTAATACACTCGGTATATCTTACCTCTTTCTCCGCTGTTAAAGGCATATTTCTGCTTTTTCCGGGCACGTACTAGTTCAACAGGAATCCTGAGTTGATTTTTTCAGGCTACTCTAAAAAGGAATCTTGACGTTATTCCAGCTTCATTCTAAGTCTGGGAGAGACATCCCCTATCCATTGTGTCCCTCAGGAAATATCAGAGCATTCTGATGTACAGTTTT
>NC_045755.1:1649924-1650079 GCF_008692095.1 Etheostoma spectabile
GCTTAAAAGTATGGCTATATCGATTTTTTTTCAGGCTGTTAAAGGCATATTTTTCTCTTATCCAGTCTACTCTAAAAAGGAATCCTGACATTAGTCCAGCTTCATTCAAAGTCTGGGGAAGACATCACCTATCCACTGTGTCTCTCAGGTAATTT
>NC_045755.1:1650089-1650155 GCF_008692095.1 Etheostoma spectabile
TCTGATTTACGGTTTTAAAATTAAGGGCTTAAATGTAAAGCTATATTGACGTTTTTTCAGGCGGTA
>NC_045755.1:1650165-1662624 GCF_008692095.1 Etheostoma spectabile
TTTTCTCTTTTTCAGGCTACTCTACAAAAGGAATCCTGACATTATCCCAGCTTCATTCCAAGTCTGGGGGAGACATCACCTATCCAGTGTGTCTCTCAGCCAGCTAATTGACACTTTTTCAGGTCTGTAAAATCTTTCTTCTCCTGAAAAAAAAAAAAAAAAGCATGCAGGGTACTACCAAACAGAACCTGACTTTATGCCAGTTTTCATTCCGAGTTCTGGGGAGACCTCCCCTACCGCGTGTTCTCTCAGGTTTGCAGAGCCATCTGGATTCACTGTTTTAATATTAATCCTTAAACCAAGGCTATATTGGACACTTTTTAAGCGTTAAGGCTAGAGTTTAGTTAAAAGGCATATTCTTCTCTTTTTCGGCTACTCTAAAAGGAATCCTGATTGATTCCAGCTTCATTCCAAGTCTGGAAACATCACTATCCTGTTGTCTCTCAGGTAATTTCAGAGCATTCTGCGTCCGGTTTATATATTAGGTCCTTAACAAGGCCAGATGGCACGTTTTAAGCTGTTTAAAGGCATTTGCCTTCTGCTTTTTCAGGCTACTCTAAAAAGCGAATCCTGACGTTATCCCGTTCATTCCAGTCTGGGTGAAGCATCTCCTAATCCAGTGTGTCCTCTCAGTATATTCAGAGCATTCTGATGTACGTTTATTATTAAGGCCTTACACCAAGCTCTATACACTTTTTCACGCTAGTTGAGGTCAGTATTCTTCTTCGTTTTTCCAGGCTACTCTAAAAAGGAATCCTGACGTTATTCCATCTTCATTCCAAGTGGGGGAGCTCTGGCCTTAGAAATGCTAGACACCTTCAGTGTTCTCTCAGTAATTTCAAGCATTTTGATGTACGGTTTTAATATTTTAGGCCTTAAAACCAGGCTATAGTGAACTTTTTCAGGTCTTTCAGTATTATATTGACCTTTTTCAGGTCTGTTAAAGGCTATATTGACACTTTTTCAGTTTGTTAACGGCATTCTTCTCTTTTCAGGCACTCTAAAGGATCCTGACGTTATTCCAGCTCATTCCAAGTCGGTGGAAACATCCCTATCCGTGTTCTCTCAGTTAATTCAGAGCTTCTGATGTACGTTTTATAATACGGCCTTAAAACCAAGGCTATATTGACACTTTTCAGGCTGTTAAAGGCATTTCTTCTCTTCAGGTACTCAAAAGGCTCTGACGTTATTCCAGCTCCATTCCAGTCTGGGGAGAATCATCACTAATCCAGTGTCTCTCAGGTAATCTTCAGAGCATTCTGAGTACGGTTTTAATATTAAGGCCTTAAACCAAGGCTATATGAACTTTTTAAGGCTGTAAAGGCAATATCTTCTCTTTTCAGGTACTCTCAAAAAGAATCCGACGTTATTCAGTCTCATTCCAAGTCTGGGGAGACATCACCTACCAGTGTGTCCTCCCAGTAATTCAGAGCATTCTGATGACGGTTTAATATTAAGGCCTTAAACCAGGCTATATTGACACTTTTCAGGCTGTAAGGCATATCTTCTCTTTTTCAGGCTACCTTAAAAAGGAATCCTGACGTTATTCAGCTCCATTCACAGTCTGGGGAGACATCACCTTCCAGTGTGTCTCTCAGTAATCAGAGCATTCTGATGTACGTTTTAATATTAAGGCCTTAAACCAAGGCTAGATTGACTTTTTCCTGGTTAAAGGATCATATCTTCTCTTTTTCAGGCTACTCTAAAAGGATCCTGACGTTATCAGCTCTCATTCCAAGTGTGGGGGCGACATCACCTTCCATTGTCTCTCAGTAATTCAGAGCATTTTGATGTACGGTTTTAATTAAGGCCTTAAAACAAGGCTTATTGCACTTTAGGCTGTCAAGGATAGCACACTTTTTCAGGCTGTAAAGGCTTTATTGCCTTTTTCAGGTTTTAAGCATATTCTTCTTTTTCAGGCTACTCTAAAAGGAATCCTGACGTTATTCCCTCTCATCCAATTGTAGGACACTCACCTATCCAGTGTTCTCTCAGGTAATTTCTCAGCATTCTGATGTACGGTTTTAATATAGCCTTAAAACAAGGCTACTATTGCCACTTTTTTTCATGGCTGTAAAGCAATTCTTCTCTCTTTTCAGGTTACTCAAAAAGGAATCTGACGTTATTCCAGCTCCATTCCAATTTGGGGGAGACATCCTATCCAGTGTGTCTCTCAGGTAATTTCAAGCATTCTGATTTACGGTTTAATTTAGGCCTTACCAAGGCTCATTTGCAACTTTTTCAGTGTTCAAGATAGTTTGACACTTTTTCTAGGCTTTAAAGGCTTTATTGACACTTCTTTCAGGTTGTTAAAGGCATATCTTCTCTTTTAGGCACTCTAAAAAAATCCTGACGTTTATTCCCTCCATTCCATTTGGGGAACATCACCCTATCCTGTGTCTCTCAGGTTTCAGAGCATTCTGATGTACGGTTTTAATATATAGCCTTAAAACCAAGGCTATATTGACACTTTTTCAGGCTGTAAAAGCATATTCTTCTCTCATTCAGGCTACTCCAAAAAGGAATCCTGACGTTATTCCAGCTCCATTCCAAGTGTGGGGGAGACATCACCTATCCAGTGTGTCTCTCAGGTAATTTCAGAGCATTCTGATGTACGGTTTTAATATTAAGGCCTTAAAACCAAGGCTATGTTGACACTTTTTCAGGCTGTTAAAGGCATATTCTTCTCTTTTCAGGCTACTGCAAAAAGGAATCCTGACGTTATTCCAGCTCCATTCCAAGTGTGGGGGAGACATCACCTAGTCCGGTTCTCTCAGGTAATTTCAAGCATTCTGATGTACGTTTTTAAAAAGGCCTTAAAACCAAGGCTATATTGACACTTTTTCAGGCTGTAAAAGGCATATTCTTCTCTTTTTCCGGCTACTCTAAAAAGGAATCCTGACGTTATTCCAGCTTCATCCAAGTGTCAGGGAGATATAACCTATCCTGTGTCTCTCAGGTATTTTCAGAGCATTCTGATGTACGGTTTTAATATTAAGGCCTTAAAACCAAGGCTATATTGACACTTTTTCAGGTTGTTAAAGGCATATTCTTCTCTTTTTCAGGCTACTCTAAAAAGGAATCCTGACGTTATTCCAGCTTCATTCCAAGTCTGGGGGAGACATCACCTATCCAGTGTTTCTCTCAGGTAATTTCAGAGCATTCTGATGTACGGTTTTAATATTAAGGCCTTAAAACCAAGGCTATATTGACACTTTTTCAGGCTGTTAAAGGCATATTCTTCTCTTTTTCAGGCTACTCTAAAAAGGAATCCTGACGTTATTCCTTCATTCCAAGTCTGGGGGAGACATCACCTATCCAGTGTTTCTCTCAGGTAATTTCAGAGCATTCTGATGTACGGTTTTAATATTAAGGCCTTAAAACCAAGGCTATATTGACACTTTTTCAGGCTGTAAAGGCATCTTCCTTTTTTGGCTACTCTAAGGATCCTGACTTATTCCAGCCTCATTCCAGTTCTGGGGAACACATCCCTCCAGTGTGTCTCTCAGTAATTTCAGAGCATTCTGATGTACGGTTTTAATATTAAGGCTTAAACCAAGCTATTTGACCTTTTTCAGGTGTAAGGCTATATTGAACTTTTTCATGGTTACGGCATATTCTTCTCTTTTGGCTTACCAAAAGATCCTGACTTATTCCAGCTCCATTCCAGTGCTGGGGAAATCACTATCCAGTGTCTCTCAGTATTCAGAGCATTCTGATGTACGGTTTAATATAAGGCCTTAAAACCAAGGCTATATTGACACTTTTTCAGGCTGTTAAAGGCATATTCTTCTCTTTTTCAGGCTACTCTAAAATGATCCTGACGTTATTCCAGCTTCATTCCAAGTCTGGGGGATCATCACCTATCCATGGTCTCTCAGTATTTCAAGCATTCTGATGTACGGTTTTAATATTAAGGCCTTAAACCAAGCTATATTGACACTTTTTTTCAGTTGTTAAAGGCATATTCTTCTCTTTTTCAGGCTACTCTAAAAGGAATCCTGACGTTTTCCGCCCATTCCAAGTTCTGGGGACATCACCTACCAGTTGTCTCTCAGGTATTTCAGAGCATTCTGGATGAGGTTTTAATATTAAGGCCTTAAAACCAAGCTATATGACACTTTTTCAGGCTGTAAAGGCTATTCTCTCTCTTTCAGGCTACCCAAAAAGGAATCCTGACGTTATTCCAGTTTCATTCCAAGTCTGGGGGGAGACATCACCTACCATGTTTCTCTCAGTAATTCAGAGCATTCTGATGTACGTTTTATATAAGGCCTTAAACCAGGCTATATTGACATTTAGCTTAGGCTAGCATTCAGGTTGTTAAAGGCTATTCTCTCTTTTTCAGGCTACTCTAAAGGAATCCTGAGTTCTTCCGCTCATTCCATTTCGGGAGAACAATCTTCCAGTGTGTTCCCTCAGGTATTTCAGAGCATTCTGATGTACGGTTTTTAAATAAGCCTTAAAACCAAGGTCTATATTGACACTTTTTAAGGCTGTTAAAGGCATATTCTTCTCTTTCCGGCTACTCAAAAAGAATCCTGACGTTTCCAGTTCATTCCAAGTCTGGGGGAGACTCACCTACCCGTGTTTCTCTCAGGTATTTCAGACATTCTGATGTACGGTTTTAATATTAAGGCCTTAAACCAAGGCTATATTGACACTTTTTCAGGCTGTTAAAGGCATATTCTTCTCTTTTTCAGGCTACTCTAAAAAGGAATCCTGACGTTATTCCAGCTTCATTCCAAGTCTGGGGAGACATCACCTATCCAGTGTGTCTCTCAGGTAATTTCAGAGCATTCTGATGTACGGTTTTAATATTAAGGCCTTAAAACCAAGGCTATATTGACACTTTTTTCAGGCTGTTAAAGGCATATTCTTCTCTTTTTCAGGCTACTCTAAAAAGGAATCCTGACGTTATTCCAGCTCATTCCAAGTCTGGGGGGAACATCACCTTCCAGTGTGTCTCTCAGGTATTTTCAGAGCATTTTGATGTACGTTTTAATATTAAGCCTTAAAACCAGGCTATATTGCACTTTTCAGGCTTACAAGTATATTGACATTTTTCAGGCTTAACTATTGTTGTTAAGGCTATTCTTCCTTTTTCAGGCTACTCAAAAAGGAATCCTGACGTTTTTTTCCTCTTTCCAAGTGTGGGAGACATCACCTATCCAGTGTGTTCTCTCAGGTAATTCAGAGCATTCTGATGTACGGTTTAAAGGCCTTAAAACCAAGGCTATATTGACACTTTTTCAGGCTGTAAAGCTATTCTCTCTCTTCCAGGCTACTCTAAAAGGAATCTGACGTATTCCAGCTCCATTCCAAGTTGGGGAGACATCACTATCCAGTTTTCTCTCAGTAATTTCGAGGCATTCTGATGTACGTTTTATAAGATTAGCCTTAAAACCACATTGCACTTACTGTTCAAGGTATATGCACTTTTTTCAGGTCTGTTAAGGCTTTATGACACTTTTTCAGTTTTAAAGCTATTCTTCTTTTCAGGCTACTCTAAAAAGGAATCCTGACGTTATTCCACTCTCATTCCAAGTTTGGAGAGACATCCCCTATCCTGTGTCTCTCAGTAATTCAGAGCATTCTGATGTACGGTTTTAAATTAGGCCTTAAAGTATCAGAACTATATATGACACTTTTTCAGGCTGTTAAAGAGCTAGTTACATATTCTTCTCTTTTTCAGGCTACTCTAAAAAGGAATCCGACGTTATTCCACTCCATTCCAAGTGTTGGAGGAGACATCACCTATCCATGTTCCTCTCAGGTAATTTCAGAGCTTCTGATGTACGGTTTTAATATTAAGGCCTAAAACCAGGCTATATGACACTTTTTCAGGCTGTAAAGGCATATTCTTCTCTTTCAGGTACTCTCAAAGGAATTCCTGACGTTATTCCGACTCCATTCCAAGTGGGGAGACATCACCTTCCAGTGTGTCTCTCAGGTAATTCAGGGCATTCTGATTTACGGTTTTAATATAAGGCCTTAAACCAAGGCTATTGGACACTTTTTCAGGCTTAAAGCATTTTTCTTCCTCTTTCAGGTACTCTAAAAGGAATCCTGACGTTATTCCAGTCCATTCCAAGTTGGGGAGACATCACCTATCCAGTGTGTCTCTCAGTGTATTTCAGAGCATTTTTGATGTACGTTTTTAAATTAAGGCCCTTAACCAAGGCTTATTGACACTTTTTCAGGCTGTAAAGGCATATCTTTCTTTTCTCAGGCTACTCTAAAAGAAGAATCCTACGTTATTCAGCGTCATTCCAAGTGTCGGGAGAATAACCTATCCATGTTTCTCTCATATTTCAGAGCATTCTGATGTACGGTTTTAATATAAGCCTTAAACAGGCTATATTGACACTTTTTCAGTGTTAAAGGCATATTCTTCTCTTTTCAGGCTACTCTAAAAAGGAATCCTGACTTATTCCAGCTTCATTCCAAGTGGGGACATCACCTATACCATGTGTCTCTCGGTATTTCAGAGCATTCGATGTACGGTTTTAAATAAGGCCTTAACAGGCTATATTGCCACTTTTCAGCTGCTTAAAGGCAATTCTCTCTTTTTCAGCTACTCAAAAAGGAATCCTGACTGATTCCAGCTCTATTCCAGTTGGGGGACATCACCTTCCATTGTGTCTCTCGGTAATTTCAGAGCATTCTGATGTACGGTTTTAATATAAGGCCTTAAACCAGGCTATATTGACACTTTTCATGCTGTTAAGGCATATCTTCTCTTTTTCAGGCTACTCAAAATGAATCCTGACGTTATCCAGCTTCATTCCAAGTCTGGGGAAGATCACCTATCCAGGTGTCTCTCAGGTAATTCAGAGCATTCTGATGTACGGTTTTAATATAGGCCTTAAAACCAGGCTATATGACACTTTTTTCAGGCTGTTAGCATATTCTTCTCTTTTTGGCTACTCTAAAAGGATCCTGACTTATCTCAGCTCCATTCCAAGTTGGGGAAAATCACCTATCCCTTGTGCTCTCAGGTAATTTCAGAGCATTCTGAGGTACGGTTTTAATATTAAGGCCTTAAAACCAGGCTATATTGACACTTTTTCAGGCTGTAAGGCTATATTGACCTTTCGTTTAAGGCAGTTTCTTCTTCTTTTGGCTACTCTAAAAAGGAATCCTACGTTATTCCAGCTCCATTCCAAGTCTGGGAAGAACATCACCTTCCAGTGTGTCCTCTCAGGTAATTTCAGAGCATTCTGATGTACGTTTTTAATATTAGGCCTTAAAACCAAGGCTAATTGCCACTTTTTTCAGCTGTTAAAGGCATATTCTTCTCTTTTTCAGGCTACTCTAAAAGGAATCCTACGTTATTCCAGCTATTCCCATGGTGGGGGAGACATCACCTATCCATGTTTGTCTCTCATGTATTTTCAGAGCATTCTGATGTACGGTTTTTAAAATAAGGCCTTAAAAACCAAGGCTAATTGAACTTTTTTCAGGCTGTTAAAGGCATATTCTTCTCTTTTTCAGGCTACTCAAAGGAATCCTGACGTTCTCAGTTTTCATTCCAAGTCTGGGGGGACATCACCTACCATGGTGTCCTCAGTATTTCAGAGCATTCTGATGTACGGTTAAATATTAAGGCCTTAAAACCAAGGCTATATTGACACTTTTCAGGCTGTAAGGCTATATTAACTTTTTCAGGCTTAAGGCTATCTCTTTTTGGCTAACTAAAAAGTCCTGACTTATTCCAGCTCCCTTCCAAGTGGGAAGACTCACCTATCCATGTGTCTCTCAGGTAATTTCAGAGCATTCTGATGTACGGTTTTAAATTAAGCCTTAAAACCAAGGCATATTGACACTTTTTCAGGCTGTAAAAGCATATTCTCTCTTTTCAGGTACTCCCTAAAAGGAATCCTGACGTATCCCAGCTTCATTCCAAGTCTGGGGACATCACCTACCCAGGTTCTCGTCCGTAATTCGAGCATCTGATGTACGTTTTAATATTAAGGCCTTAAAACCAAGGCTATATTGACACTTTTAAGTGTTAACAGGCTATGACACTTTTTCAGTTGTTAAGGCATATTCTTCTCTTTTTCAGGCTACTCTAAAAGGAATCCTGAGTATTCCGCCTCATTCCAGTCTGGAGAGACATCACCATCCATGTGTCTCTCAGTAATTTCAGACATTCTGATGTACGTTTTAATATTAAGGCCTTAAAACCAAGGCTATATTGCCACTTTTAGGCTGTTAAAGGCATATTCTTCTCTCTTTCGGTACTCAAAAAAGGAATCCTGAGTTATTCCATTTCATTCCAATCTGGGGAACATCCCAATCCAGTGTGTCTCTCAGTAATTCAGAGCATTCTGATGTACGGTTTTAATAATTAAGGCCTTAAACCAAGGCTATTTACACTTTTTCAGCTGTTAAAGGCATATTCTTCCTTTTTCAGGCTACTCTAAAAGGAATCGACGTTATTTCCAGCTTCATTCCCAAGTCTGGGAGACACACCTATCCAGTGTGTCGTCCAGTAATTCAGAGCATTCTGATTACGTTTTATTAAGGCCTTAAACCAAGGCTATATTGACACTTTTTCAGGCTGTCAAACGGCTATTCTTCCTCTCTTTCAGGACTCTCAAAAAGGACCTGACGTTTATTCCATCTCCATTCCAGTGTTGGGGACCATCACTGTCCATGTGTCTCTCAGTAATTCGAGCATTCTGATGTACGGTTTTATATTAAGCCTTAAAACCAGGCTATTAATTTATCAACTTTTTTCAGGCTTTAAAGCTTTTTGACACTTTTTCAGGCTGTAAGCATATTCTCTCTTTCAGCTACTCTAAATATGAATCCTGACGTTTTCCGCTCCATTCCAGTGTGGGAGACATCACCTTCAGTGTGTCTCTCAGTACATTCAGAGCCATTCTGATGTACGGTTTTAATATTAAGGCCTTAACCAAGGCTATATTGACACTTTTCAGGCTGTAAGATATTGTTTCGTCATTTCTTCTTTTTTCAGGCTACTCTAAAAGGAATCCTGACGTTATTCCAGCTTCATCAAGTCTGGGGAGACATCCCTATCCAGTGTTTCTCTCAGGATCAAG
The DNA here is from genome assembly GCF_008692095.1 of Etheostoma spectabile. Taxonomy (NCBI): domain Eukaryota; kingdom Metazoa; phylum Chordata; class Actinopteri; order Perciformes; family Percidae; genus Etheostoma; species Etheostoma spectabile. The sequence continues at coordinate 1,659,237 of NC_045755.1, forward strand.
CATTCTGATGTACGGTTTTAATATTAAGGCCTTAAAACCAAGGCTATATGACACTTTTTCAGGCTGTTAAGGCATATTCGTCTCTTTTTCAGGCTACTCTAAAAGGAATCCTGACTTATTCCAGCTCCATTCAATCTGGGGGAGACATCACCTATCCAGTGTTCTCTCATAATTTCAGAGCATTCTGATGTACGTTTTAATTTAAGGCCTTAAACCAGGCTATATGACACTTTTTCAGCTTAAAGGCATATATTCTTCTTCTTCTTTCAGGCTACTCTAAAAGGAATCCGACGTTTATTCCCCTCCATCCAAGTCTGGGGGAACATCACCTATCCGTTGTTTCTCTCAGTACATTCAGAATTCTGATGTACGTTAATTTAGCCTAAAACCAAGGCTATATTGACATTTTTCAGGCTTTAACGGCATATTGCTTTCATTAAGCATATTCTTCTCTTTTGTCGTACACTAAAAAGGAATCCTGACTTATTTCCTTCATTCCAAGGGGTGAGACATCACCTATCCAGTGTTTTCTCAGTAATTCAGAGCATTCTGATGTATAGTTTTAAAATAAGGCCTTAAACCAAGGCTATATTGACACTTTTTCAGCTGGTTAAAGGCATATTCTTCTCTTTTTCAGGCTACTCAAAAGGAATCCTGACGTTATTCCGCTTCATTCCAAGTCGGGGGGAGACATCACCTATCCAGTGTTGTCTCAGTAATTTCAGAGCATTCTGATGTACGGTTTTATATAAGGCCTTAAACCAAGGCCTATATTGACATTTTTCAGTCTTTATGCTATGCTTGTTCAGGTTAAAGGCATATTCTTCTCTTTCAGCTACTCAAAAAGAATCCGATTATTCCCCATTCAAGTCGGGGGAGACATCACCTATCCATGTTTCTCTCAGTAATTCAGAGCATTCTGATGTACGTTTTAATATTAGGCCTTAAACCAGGCTATATGACACTTTTCAGGCTTAAACATATTACACTTTTTCAGCTGTTAAAGGCTATTCTTCTCTTTTTCAGGCTACCTCTAAAAAGGAATCCTGAACGTTATTTCCAGCTTCATTCCATGTGGGGAGACATCACCTATCCATGTGTTCTCTCAGGTAATTTCAGAGCATTCTGATGTACGGTTTTAATATTAAGCCCTTAAACCAGGTATATTGAATTTTTCAGGCTGTTAAAAGCATATTCTTCTCTTTTTTCAGTACTACAAAAGAATCCTGACGTTATTCCTCATTCCATTCTGGGGAGACAATCACCTATCCGTGTGTTCTTCAGGTAATTCAGACATTCTGATGTACGGTTTTAAATTAAGGCTTAACCAGGCCTATAGCATTTTCAGGCTGTTAAAGCTATATGACACTTTTTCAGTGTTAAGGCTCCTTCTCTTTTTCAGCATCTAAAAGAATCCTGACATTATTCCAGCTCTCATTCCAGTCGGGGAGACTCACCTATCCTTGTTTGTCTCTCAGGTAATTTCGAGCATTCTGATGTACGTTTTTAATATTAGGCCTTAAAACCAGGCTATTGACCTTGAGCAGCAATATTACACTTTTTCAGGCGTTAAAGGCATATTCTTCTCTTTTTCAGGCTACCTAAAGCGAATCCTGACGTTATTCCGCTCATTCCAAGTCTGGGAGACATCACCTATCCATGTGTTTCTCTCAGGTATTCAGACAGTTCGATGACGGTTTTTAAAATTAGGGCCTTAAACCAGGCTATTGACATTTCCAGGCTTAAAGGCCTATACTGACACTTTTTTCAGCTGATAAGAGCATATTCTTCTGCTTTTTTCAGGCGACCTCTTTTTCAGGCTACTCTAGAAAGGAATCCTGACGTTATTCCAGCTTCATTCCAAGTTTGGGAGAGACTCCACCTATCCATTGTGTCTCTCAGGTAATTTCAGCGCATTCTGATGTACGGTTTTAAAAATAAGGGCTTAAAAGTAAAGCTATCGTGACGTTTTTTTGTGTATTTGTATTGTATCATGGCTGGAAGCGTTACGTATTCTCAATGCTATTTTTTTTTTTCTACTTTTTTCTTTCAGGCTACACACTACGTCAATGAATCTCCTTTTTCTTGAGTCAGAGAACACTAGTTAAACTCCCTGAACCTGCTATACCAGATACCATTCAATAGGGTCCTTTCAACACCCCCAGCCTGAAAACTTCTTTAACCTGCAAATTGAAAATACAATCAACAAATAAATTCAATAAGAACACGTACATTCAAAATAAACTCAATAGCTCAAAGTAAATACACACAAACACTTGAATCAATTTCTGTTTAAAAAAATATGATCTACATCCCGAACAAATACTCCATCCACAGACAAAAACAAAATCACTCAACTCATACCCTTCAAAAACACCAAACATGATCAAAGCCAAGACAGACAGCTACAACACTTGCCCTCAAAAACCTGAGTACTGGAATTTTTCCATGTTCTTGGGGGGGAGACAGATGATACTCATTGTTCCCAACCTAATCTTTGTCTCGCACCTACCCTCCCTTGTGTCTCCCTCCTCGTCTCAGTCCGTGTGTAGTTCCTTCAAAATAGAGCCACTATCCGCCGGGGTGTCGCGATTACTGATGCCTACCCTTGGAAAGATTAGGTTTTAAGAAAAAAAAATAAATTTAGCTCACAAGAACAAATAAAAAAAAAAAAAATAAAAACATAACAAAAAATAATGCCAAACAAAAAAAAAATTAATTTAAAATACCAAAAAAGAAAAAAAAAACAACCGTGGTCAGCTACTAAAAAAAAAAAAAAATAAAAGTTAAAAAAAAAACAAAAAAACAAAAAAAAAAACAAAACAAACAAAAAACAACAGCTACAATGGCTAGATAAAACTTATTATTGAAAAATAGTTCTTTTCACTAGTTGTTCTTGTTTTTCTTTATTTTTTTTTTTTGTCTTTTTTTTTTTTTTTTTTTTATCTTGTATTAATTTTTTATTTTTGTTTTATTTTTATAATATTTATTTGATTTGCAATTTAAGTTATTTTTTTATAATAATTTTCATATTTAATGGTAGGTTTGCGGACCTACAACGTTTGGATGCTGGCTCCTAGTTGTCCAAAAGGGGAGGGTGTTTATTTTTGTCACGTTGCCGCAAGGGAAGGCGAGAAAAATGAAAAAAAAAACAAAACACAACAGTAGGGCCACAACATCATCAACAACCAACAAAGAAAAACCATGCAGGAAAAGTTGGTTCTACAACAAGCCACACGGCCAAGACGTTTGACAGAGTTTAAGAAATAATTAGAAGTTAGTGTCCATAACTTTCCCTTGCCCCTTAGTGTTTTTTTTTTCTCCCCAGCGAAACTTAAATCAACTTAATGCTCAGCTAGAAAAAAGTTAAAACGTCCTGGGACACTTG
>NC_045755.1:1662649-1670361 GCF_008692095.1 Etheostoma spectabile
TTCTGTGTTTTTTTTTTTGTTTTGTTTGTTCTTCTCAGGGTATATTTCAGAGCCTATTTTCTATATTGTACTGTTGTGTGTCGATTCCTCCTTTTTTTTATATTTTTTGTTTTTTTTTTGTAAATACTATATGTCGGGCCTTAAAGTGTATTTAATTTGGCTTATGTTTTGGTGATCGGTTTTTTTTCAGGGCCTTTGTTTATTTATTATAATTTGACATCATTTGTTGTCTATCATTTTTTCTAGGTTCTACTCCTTACTAATAAGTGAATCTCTTGATTCGTTTTTATTCAGCTGCGGCTTGTTCGCATATTATGTTCGCTCGTGGTAGATTCAATCACTTATTCCAGTGCTTGTTCTTTCCTCAGTGTGCTATATTTTCAGATCATTTTTGGTTTTGTGTATTTTTTTTTTTGATTTGTAGGATTTAAAAATTTATAATTCTATTGATACGTCGTTTAATGAGCGTATAGTTATTGTCTATTATCTTTTTGTACTCTGTTTTCTTTTCTATGTTTGTTAATTAGTTGTTAAAGGCCATATTTTTTTTCTTTCTTTCTTAGCTTTGACTTACTAAAAAGTTTTAATCTGTACCGTGGTTATTATGGCCATTTCTATTTCCAATGTTCGTGAGGAGAGGATCATATAATTTTTTTACCATTGTGTCTGTCTCAGGTAATTTTCAGAGACATTTCTGATGTACTAGTTTTATGTTTTGTAAATATTAAGTTTAGCTTTAAATGTGCTATCTAGCTTTATTGACGTTTTTTTTGTTGTCAGGATACGGTATAAGGTCCTTTTTCTTGTTATTTTCTCTTTTCAGTGTTATCTCTTAAAAAGGTCTAATCCTGATCGTTTTATATTATGTCCATGCCCTTTCATTCAAAGTTTTTTCTGGTGGATAGGAATATCACCTTTTCTCTTAGCTTGTTGGTCTCTCATGGTATATTGTCTAGAGTCTAGTCTGAGTGTACGGTTTGTAACTATTAAGGCGTGTCTTAATAGGCTACCAGCTCGATTTGGACAGTTTCTTTTCACGGTCTTTTTAACAGGGATTAGCTTTCCGTTTTTCAGGTCATACTCTAAAAGTGAATCCTGACGTTTTTTATTACAGTCAGTCTTTACTTCCAGTAGTCATGTGAGGTGAGCCATCATCCTGATTTTCCAGTGTTGCTTGCTTTAGGGTATATTTCATGTCTATTTCGGTTTCTGGATGGGGTAGGGTTTATGTTTTATAAAATAAGCCTATCAATGTTTCTTTTTTTTAATACTTATTTAGTTATAGTTTGTTAATCTTTTTTTCAGGTCCGGTTTTATTTCTGTTATTGTTGTAAAATGGCTACGTCCCCTATATTTGTCTCTTATTTCTGGCTCGTTTTTCAGGCTTACGTGTCTGAATAAGTGTTAAAATCTTTGAGTTTTATTTCCAGCCTTTCTAGTTCAACAGGCTTATGGGGATAGACTGATCTACCTTTTTGCACCTCCATCTGTTGTCTCTCCGTTAATTTTCAGAACGCATTTATGATGTTACGGTTTTTTGTTTCAAGTCACTAGGTGCTTCACTCTGTTCTGATTTGGTCTATTCTTATTGATGTTTTTTGTTTTCAGGGTCGCGTTATTTTAATTTTTATAATTGTGTTAACTTCTTTTTTTGCCTGTGGATAGTTCTATTCTTTTTTATAGCGCGCGTTATAAGGACTCTTTCACTTTTTGTTTTCTTCACTTTCGATGGCCTCTTGCTTTAATGTCTAAAAAAGGTACTCCTGCCTGGTTTTGATTGCCATGTTTTATTCCGAAGTATTGGGTGATGATCATCACCTTATTACACTGTTGTGGTCTACTGCATTGGTTGTTATTTCAGTACTCTTATTGTTCTTGATGCTAGTGGATTTGAAAAAAAATAGAGTCCTATCACCTTGGGTTGTTATTTTTTGTTTTTTGTTTTTTTTTGTTTGTTTTCTTTTCGTTTTGTTTGTTGTTTTTTTTGTTTTTTTGTTTGTTTTTTTTTTTTATGTTGTTTTTGTGTTTTTTTTTTTCTTTTTTTTCTTTTTTTGTTTTTGTTTTTTATTTTTCATTTTTTGTCCTTTTTTTTTTTTTTTTTTTCTTTTTTTCTTTTTTATTGTTTTTTTTTTTTTTTTTTTTTTTTGTTTGTTTTTTTTTTTGCTTTCATGTACTTTATATATTCATTTATGCTTTATTAAGGTTAGACTTTTGTCGTAGGCTAGCTTTAAAAGCCATATTGTTTTTCTTCTTTTTCAGTGCCCGACTCTACACAAAGGAATCCTGACGTTTTTTATTCCATTTGCTTTATTCCAAGCTGGGGGAGATGGGAGATGATGTTTATTCTACATTATGCCACTGGTGTATTTCTCAGGTAATTTTGTTAGAGCATCCATTTTCTGATGTAGAACGTGGTGTTTTCTTGTTTGGTTTTAAAATTTAAATAGTGGGCTTTATTAAATTAGTTTATGATTAAATTGAGTGTTTTCAGTATCTTTTTTCTAGGCGGGTGTATATTATTTTTAATTATTTAATGTTATAGTTGTCTTTGAAAGGTTCAGTGTTTATTTTTTCTCTTTTTTAAGGTATACATAGGAAAAATGGTTTTTTTATAATCGTTCTTTGTATGTTTTATTCGCTATGTCGTCATTTCCATAGTTCATGGGATGATTGCTCTATTATCACTTTACTTCCATTGCGTAGTTCTTCTCAGGTAGATAATTTTCTTTTTTTCTAGAGTCCTTTGATGCTAGGTTTGTGTTAAAAAATATATAATAATGTCCTATCATATGTCTTTTTTTCTTTACATATCATAGTTATTAATTTTAATATGTTTTTTCAGTGTCTTCATTTTGTAAAGGACTATTATTTTTATTATCTTTTTATAGTGCTGACTCCTATAAAAGTGTTTATCTTGTACGTACTTCCAGCCTTTTCATGGCATAAGTTGCTGGTGTGTGATAGATAAGACACTACCTTTTTGCGTCCATTTTTTTCTCTGGTGTTTAACTCTCAGGTTAATTGTCAGAGCTGTTACGGCTTATTGCATTTCTGTATGCTACGCGTGTTTTAATAATTTTTAGGTGTTCTTTATTAATTAAGTTTAGTATATACGACTGATTATTGTGACGTTTTTTTTTCGAGGATTGGTTAAATGCATCATTTTTTCTTTATTTTGTATTTTCATGTGTCTGATCCTCTTAAAAATGGATATTTCCTGATACGTATTCTATTGGTCTCTCCTTTTATTTCCATTTATCTGTTCTCGTGGGTTTGTAGATCTATCTCACCTACTCCAGTTTTGTTGTTGTGTCTTTTTGCTCAGGTAATGTTCAGAGACCTCTTGTTTGATTTTTTTTTTGTTTAGGTATTAAAGAATTAGTTAATTTGTCTATCTGAACTCGCATTCTTTTTTTTCTATATTATATGCATATGTGTATTCTATGTCTTGAATCTTTTTTTTCATGTTGTTGTATAAGGTCTCATGATTGTTTGTTTCTGCTTTTTCTAGTTTTCTACTCGTAAAACGTAATCCTGTATCGCGTTTATCCTGCTTGCTATGTTCCTAAGTTTCTGGGGTCAGAGACTATCAATACTATTCCATTTGAGCTCGTTCTCTCAGGTAATGTCAGTATGCCTTTTTTGGATGTACTAGTGTTTGGTTAAAATGTAAGTATGCTTTACCATCTGAAAGTATTAGCTATCTAGCCTCTCTTTTTTATGGTGACGGTTTTTTCAGGACCCGGGTTAATTTTAATTTAATTTTTTAATAGTGCTATGATTTTTTTCTCTGTTTTTCATGGTGCATAGTCTTCATAATAATGTGATATGTACCTGGATTCGCTTTGTATTTCCAGTCCTTCATTTCTAATAGTTTCTGTGGTGTTATATGACTATAAGTCCTTGTTTGTCCTATTCTTGTGTTGTCTTCTCAAAGATATATTTCAAGTAGCATTTTTGTATGTTAGTGTTTTTAAAATTTATGGGCGTTAAATTTAGGCTACTATGTAACTATCAGTGATGTTTTGTTCAGTGCCGGGTAAAATGTAAGGTTTCATAATGTTTTCAATTATATCGATTCGCTTGGTTATATCGCAAATTTTGTTGTCTACTTGTTCTTGTTTTTCTGTTTTTCTCCGTGCTCTGGTATTATTTATTCTCTTATACATAGGGCTATCATTGATCTGTTTTGATTTCAGTCTTTTGAGTCCAAGGTTCTTGGGGTAGGACTGATGCCACATTCGAATTTATTTTGTTTTTTTGTTTTGCGGGCTATTTTCCATTTTTTGCGTCCTCTCTCTCTCAGGTATATTTATTTATTTCGTAGAGCTATTCTTGATTGTATGTGAGGCTATAAATAATTAAAGTCCTACAACGTCTTTTAATGACTTATTATGTATATATTTTTTGTTTAAAGTCTTTTTGCAGGATATTTAATTTAATAGTGGCTCATTATTTTTCTATCTTTTTTTCTCGGGAGTTACTTCTTGTTTTTTTAAAATAGGTGACTCCTGAGTTCAGGATTCCGATGTATTTTCATTCCTAGCGTTATGTTTTCTGGTGGATGACTATTCATCTATTGCCAGTCGTGTCTCTCATGGTTGTATTAGTTTCAGTTATTCTATTTTCTTATGCTGGTAGGATCTGTTTTGTTTGTTATATATAAGAACATAGTGTCCTTACAATGATACTTTTTTATGAATTACTTATTTAGCGTTATAATTTTTAATATCTGTTTTGTGGTCAGGTTCTTTTAAGATGTCATATTTTTTCTATCTTTTGGTCAGGTTTTATCTGGCATTATTAATATTAGGATATTCATGCATCGTTTTTATTTTTCTATTGTCTTCTGCTTAGTTCCATGTCGTGCTCGGGCATGCTTTTTCGTCACCAGTTGATCCTTACTTTGTTATGCATCACAGTTAATTTTTCTAGAGCCATCTTTCTTGATTTTTTCTTGTTTTCTTTTTTTGTTTTGGGTTTTTTTTGTTTTTTTGTATTTTTTTTTTAGTTTAGTTGTGTTGTTTAAAAGTTTAAGTGGCTTAAAATGTTTTGTAATAGTATTGTATTTCTATTCATTGTATGTTTTTTTTCATAGGGTTTGCGTTCCCTAACATGGCCTCTTTTTGTATGCTTCTTCTTTTTTTCTGGTTCTCCGTTAAATAGGTCTATTTTTCCTTTATGGTTATTGTTCCAGCTGTCTATTCCAAGTCAGGGTGTTGTAGAGAGCAATTCAATATTATCCATTTTGGTTTTTTCTCATGGTATATTTTCAGATGCCATTTCTGATTGTAGTGATTTTGTGTTTGAAAATAAAAAAAGCTTATTCTACATGTCTTATTTTATTTATCTATAGTTATAAGTTGTATATGCTTTTTTCTAGGCGTGGTAATAGGCATTCATTATTTTTTCACGCTCTTTTTGTCAGGTCTCTACTCTATAAAAGGATTTTAATTACTGAAAATCTGGTTTTATTTTTATTCCAGGCTTTCCCCTTTTTCATTTCAGATAGTCTGGGGAAGATCTTTATGCACTCTTTGCCATGCTTGGCATACTTTGTTAATCTCCGTAGTTAATGTTCAGAGACATGTGTTTTTCTTGAGTGTTTATCGGTTTGTTATAATATTTTAGGGCTTTATAAAGCTTATATATGCCTGTTATGTGAGTGATTGTTTTTTTTCGAGTGTTCTTTGTTCCTTAGTATATGCATCCGATTTTTGTTTCTTATATTTTCATTGTGCTTACCCTATTTCAATAGGAATAGAATTCCTGGGATCGTTTATTTCCAGCTTTACATTCCAAGTCTTTCGGGAGACTGATCACTCTATTCGTAGCTTGTTTGTTCCTCAGTGCAATTTTCAGAGCCTATTTTGGATGTGTACGGTATTATAAAATGATATAGAATATGATAATAAAAATTATATTAAATGTTCTACTATATCGCTTCTTTTAAGGTATCTTATATGTATTATATTTCTTATATGCTTGTTTTCTATGGTTGTGTTTAATATGGCATATTTTTTTTCTTCTTTTTCGAGTTCTACTTATAGAATAAGTTCATTCCTGACGTGCTTTTTATTCCTGCTTCTATTTCCAAGTCTGGGAGAAGAATTTCCATTTACTATTCATTCTGTGTCTTTGGCTTCAGTGTGATATTGATATTTTCATGATGCATGTTTCTGATGTACGTTTTTCAAATAGAGCCTACTTAAAAGTACAGCTCTATTGACGTTTTTTCTTTGTCTAGGTGTGGTCGGGTCGATTTTTCTACTTTTTTATTTTAATTTTTAAAGGTCTATTATTTTCGTCTTTTGTTCGGTCTATCTCTAAAATAGAGAATCCAGACTGTTTTGTAACCGTTATTCCAGTCTCTTAATTTACAATGAGTCGCTCTGGGAAGATGGAAGACTATCACCTTTGTCCATCTGTGGTCCCTTCAGGTAATTTCAGTATCTATTTGTTGATTGCCTATCGGTGTTGCATAATTATCTAAGTTGGCTGATAATTGTAAGCGCTTTTTATTGATCGTTTTTTGTGTTGTTTTTCAGGCGGTTTTGAATCGGTAAGTTTATTATTTTTTAAATGGAATTTTTATTGTTGCATTTTTTTTTAAAAGTGATATTTATGTTTATGTGTAAATGGATTTATTTCTATTTTTCGTTTTTTCAGGTTCTTTACTACTAAATATGTGTGAATCCTGTACGTGTTTAGTTCCTATGCATCTTCATTTCAATAGTCTGGGTGTCATGATCATCATCTTTATTGCAGTGCTGTCTCTTTTTAGGTTGATAATTTCATGATTCATTTTCTTGATTGTAGTGATTTATATATTATTTACAATAGCATTCAAATGTTCCCTTGTTATTTAGTATCCATATGTATAGTTTTTTAATCTGTTTTTGCAGGCTGTTAAAGGCTAATTTTTTTTCTACTTGCCCGTTTTCATGGTTTCTTTCATTATAGTCTCTTGAAATATGGCAATCTTGATTCGTTTTATTACGATTTTTTGTATTCATTTCAAAGTTTGGTTGGTAAGATCTATTTATTGCACTCGTTTCCATACTTGTGTTTCTTCTCAGTATGTGTATATGGCAGAGCATGTTCCTGATTTTGTGTATGCTGTTGTTGTTTGGTTGTTTGTGTTTAATTATTATTAAGGGTTTAATTATATGTTTATTGATTTTTACCTATTGTATGTTTTTTGGCAGGTTGCCCCTTGGTTTTTTTGTGATTTATTGATTTTTCTGAAAGGTATTGTTATTTTTTTTTTTCTTGTTTTTCAGTGTTTTTTTTTTCTGTCTTTTTTTCTGGTTTTCTGTATTTACACTATTTTTTTGTTTTCTTTTAAAAAGCGTTTAATTTGCGGACGTGATTCCATGCCATTTTCATTTCCATAATTGTCTTACTGGGTTTGAGTTATTCTATACTTTTTACAGCTTTATTCTCATTTTTGTGTGTCTTTCTCATGTGATTAATTTTGTCAGATTCATTCTGATGTAGTGATTGTATAAAAATAGATTCATATAAAATAGTTCCTATTACATTATTTGTGCTTTATTTTGTTTATATCTTATAGTATAATTGTAATCTGATGTTTTTTCAGGCTGTTAAAGGCATATTTTTCTCTTTTTCAGGCTACTCTAAAAACTAATCTTGACATTATTCCAGCTTCATTCAAAGTCTGGGGGAGACATCACCTATCCACTGTGTCT